>NW_006263504.1:19648-21369 GCF_000469605.1 Apis dorsata
TATAATTATATTAAACGTTATGTCGAGTGACAAAGAGAACGTTCTTAATCCGTATAGAGTTGTTACAGAGACATCGAGACTCTTCTTCGAGCGAGCTTGTAAGTTATAATTACGCGACAATTTAATTGAAAATAAGATATTATTACGTAGATAGTATTCGAGAAAGGAACGATTAAACGTTTCCAAGTAGCTACGCGAGTGGCAAACGTATTAAAATTAAATATCAACTGGAAAGATATTACAATCGGGATTAAAGAAGTTAAAATTCAATGTTGACGAAGTGGGATATCAAAACAGTTACGCGAAAGGTATATTCTTAGATTATACCTTCGTCGTCGATTTAATAAACTGTTGAAACGAATTTGCAAAGAAGACTGCTAAGGGGATAAAAAAGATATTGGCCTCGCTCCATGGAAACTTGGTCCCATTACGGGGAAAAAACGGACGATTTCCCGTCCTGTATCGGTATTTATCTAATTAACAAGGTTATATAGCGTGTACAAAGGATCGCAAATCTATCCATCAAGTCAAACAATTCCATTTAAACTGAATCCCATAAACGCTCGCGGTCACACCTAGCGCCTTTCAAACGAATACCAGCAGGTCTGAAAAGAAGCATCCCCCGAGAGGGAACAAAGGTTGATGGAATAGAAGAGGCGAGGCGAGGCGAGGGGAGAAGAGACAGACGCGGAAGGGAGCAGGAGAAAATTTAATAACAATTTCTCAAAATGAGAATTAGCCGCTTTCAAGCGTCGTGCGGCTCCCAACGGTTTTTCCCTCCGTCCTCTGCCCTCCCGCCGGTCCGGCCTTGCATTTTATTTAATATTAGCCCTGTTACCGGGTTAAATTGTCGGGCGGGGAGGCTGGAATTTGCATCTTAATCGGACCCTATTACGGTAACGTCGTTGCAACGGTTCCAGTTTCAGCCAGGCCGTGGCCTAACCACTCGACGAAACACGCGACCATCCCGCCGCCCTCCTCCTCCTCCTCCACCTCGTCGCAAATCCAAAAGCGGTTTTGACGCAACGCCGCTCTGCTCGAAACGTTGCGTCGTTGATCGCCTCGTATCGGATAATCGAACCGATTCACCCGCGTGAATACGCCCACCTGATTGACTCCCATTGTTGCCGATCATTCATCGCTTCCGCCACCGATTGCATCTCTCGAAACTTTTCCATCTTCTCGCGTGTTCCTCTCTCTCTCTCTCTACCCCCCCTGCGCCATTCTTTCTTCAAAATTGTTTGTCCCGTTTCAGATCGAAATTTTCCCTCCGTCATACAGTTGCGTCATCCATCGAGCTTTCTTCTTTCTGGCTTTTTATTGTTACTTTTCCTTTTTCTCGTTTCTCCTTGTCGGGGGAGGAGGGAAATGTGAATCGATTCGATCTCGGTGAATTTTGTTGAATAGAGGGATAGGGAGACTTTTTGAACGCGAATCGGGAATCCGAGGAATGTTTCGACCTTGATGAGTTCGGCTTGAGGAGGGGTTAATGGAATTTTTGGAATTTGATGGGTGTTTCAACTTCGATATGGTGATAGGATAGCAAGTAAGTAGGGCGTTTTTAATGATAAGAATTTTAGGAATTTGTTGATTATTGGTCGATTTTGGGTAGAAAATACAAATAAAACACGATAGAAACACGGATGTTATTTTTCATCGAAAAATAATATTTTGTTATTCGTGATAACTGTTCTGCGTTCTTTTTTTTTTTTTTTTTTTTT
>NW_006263504.1:21538-30047 GCF_000469605.1 Apis dorsata
TGGCAATACACACGCTCGATAATTTCCCGGCTTCGAGAGTACACGGTAATATTAAACGTTTATCCCATCAAACATGCAAACAAAATTTATTTAAGAGTGCAATCTCGTTGTCATCGATAGCGTTTCGTACTCGCGTGCCCGGATCAATTTTTTAAATTTCATGTTTTACATAAGCTCTCGCTATTTACACCCGACAACCGAGTACACTTAATTATCTGTCCCGTGTAATATCGACGAGATTACAGGTAGATTCCCAGATTAACCCGCCAGCTTACCACCAGAAGGTAGAACCATACCTTGTTTACATTAACGTTAAAAAAAAAAACAAAGCGCGAAAATGAAATAAAATAAAATTCGAAAAAAAATTCCTCTCCAAATCCTCTCCCCACTCTAAATATTAAAAAGTTCAGTTTTCCACGAAAATCCACGCCGTTCCCCGACCCTCTTCCTCGCGAATCACCTAATTATCATCAGAATGTCGTCGACAATTCCGCACGAATGCTCTTCATCGATACGCCAATTCTCGTCGGATCGTTTTCTCTCCGAAGAGGCGCTTGGAAGACATCGACACCCTGACGACGATCACACGTACACACGTATATATTTATACAGGAAAGAAGATAAATTAACGCGTACGCGCGACGAAGAGGTGCGCGCATACGTGCGCGTGAAATTCTCGCTCGGAATTATTTCGTTTTCACGTGCATAATTGGTCGGTGAACGTGAGCGTGGGGCTGAATGTTAAAAAGAATCGGATTACGCGTGTGATTTCTTCGCCGCTGTTCGCATGCTAAACGCGCCGATTAATCGCGACAGGATTGTGTTCCGTGAATTTTATTTTATTTTATTTTATTTTTTATTTTTCTTTTTTCCTTTTCATTCGATCGAACGCACGCGAGCATCTCGCTCGAATCCGCGCGGGAAAAAACAGCGTGGAATTCGCGTGGCATCGATCGCATCGCAGCGCAGGTAATAAAGGGAGCGACGAGCCACTCTCCGTGCGTGGAATGGGGGAGCAGATTACTCTTGTTTACAGGAGCGGCGTTTTTACGAAAGCGAATTACGACGACGCGAATAACGAGGGTAAGGCTCCCAGAGATTTTTCAAGATTCGTTTCTAAGTCGTTGAAAAGTCGGGAGATAGGGATGGGGAATGGATACGCTTTAGAGTCCCTACTTACTTTGAGGGTCGATTGGAATTTACGGGGCCGAGTTTTTTAACGAAGGAATCCTGAATTAGAGGATTATTTGTCCGAAGAATCTGTCCGAAGAACCTGTTGAAATATTCGATGGCCTCGATTCGTAAATCTCGCTTCGTTTTAATCGGGCGAATGTTAACTTGGAAAGTTGAAGTTTGTAAGTAAATACAATTATTGGAAATAATGATCGTTATCCCTTTCGTAATCCCTTATTAGACGTATGGAAATAAATTAATATTTTAACGAACGTCGTTATATTTATTTTCTTGTAAAAATAATCTCGCTAAAATCAATAAAATATTTCTTTCACGGATTAAGTAGAAGAATAATATTCCAACAGAATGTATAAAATTTAATCAAGAATCTCGTAACAACGATTTCATAACTTTTTAATAAAACAATTGTTAAAAAGTGTTCATACACACTCGCAGAATCATCCCTTTATCCCATCAAACGGGGTACAACATCTACCTTACGTACCTCTCATTCGCAGGATGAGAGAAAACAAAATAATTAACGAGGCAAATTAAAATCCCGCGGGGTTGAAGCGCGGGGAAGTCGGATCCTTGCGAGTCTGAGGAAGTTAAGTCGAGGAAATAATATTAGAGGGCGAATTTATCTGCAGGTTGAGCCGTGGATGGGAAGGAAGTTTCGATCGTTACCCTGACGGGGAAATTAACGAATTTATCCGCGTTCGACGAAAGGAATTCATCGGTGTATTCCTTTTCCTCGTAACAGGTTGCAAAGGAAAACGTTCTCCCTCTCCCCTGGCCAACGACTCGCGCAATTCCACCGGCGTCTAAGTATTATTGAGCAAGCAGCAAGCCAAGCCCCCCAACCGTTTCATCCCGCAGGCATTCGTATCGGGGAATTCTCTTGCGGAAAAGTCCCCTTTGGCCAGCGAGCAGTATTCAGCGATGCAGGTATTCGAGCATGGAAGACGAGAGGATAGGAAATTCCAAAGCTCGTCTCGGCCTCGTTCTTTTAACGCGTCGCGCGTCTGTGAAATCGCGAAAGGAATTCCGGATTATCGCGTGTCTTAAGACGGATCCGCCTCTTTCTTCCTCGCCTCTTTTTTCCATCTTCTCTCCCGGGAACGTTCGAATTTACGCCTTAAATTATTATATATAAATTTGCAAATCGATTCGCGATCTTCGACGACGAAATTTCCAATCGTAGAATCTGGAGATGTGGGGAAAATTGTTATCAATTTTCTTCTCTCTCTCTTTCTCTCTCTCTTTTTTCATAGAAAAAGTTCTGAGAATTGATAGATGTTTGAAAACGATAACTCGTTTCACGAATCCGGTCGATACCGGATTTATCGTGGACTGTTAGTGGAGAGAAAACTATGAGATGCATCCTTTCCTCCATCATCAAATTTCCAGCGTACGAATTTTTATGATTGCCAATTTAATTGCGCTCCGTTTTATTCCGTTCCAATTTATATAGGCTACCGGCCATCGCTATTTGTTAGAAATGGAAACATCCCGTGTGTTTTCGAACCATTAATTTCGCAGTGTGAAACTATGGCCCGTATCTTCATTATCGCGTTGAATCGAGCAATTAATTGCGACATAACCTCGCTAATGAATCTGATAAACGAACTTCCACTTATATAAATCGCCCCATGTAACTTATTCAATCAATAATTCAATTTTCCGCCGACTATCACACCACGCTGTGCGTGAAATTTCTATTAATGATACTAAAGATATCTAGATTAAACAAAATAATTTCCATCGCGTCTGTTTACTCATTAAACCGGCGGCACAAATGTTTCGAAAATCAATTTAACCGAGAGAATTCGCGGAACCATCCTGCCCGTCCGACTTTTCCCCAACAAACTCCGATTGACAAATGATTATCAAAAATTGACCATCGACAACCGATCTTTCAAGGAATCACGATTTCTTTCTCTCTCTCTCTCTCTCTGACTTTCGCATCGTTCACAATGTTGCCCTTCGTTTTTCCGTGGTGTGGCGAATTTCTCGAAACTTTTTACGCATTTTTATTCCTCGCTCGAGAAATTGCGAGGTTTTGCAAAATTCTTCGAACCCGTGAAATTCAATAAATTCCATCTTTTTCTCCCTCTTTACTCGTCGAATGGAGAGAAAAGTGCTGCTGCGAGATCACTTCCTTCCGTTAAATTCCAACCGATATCGATTTTATCAATTTTATAATTGCGATTTACACGCCATAATTATAAATCGTAATTGATAAAACGCGAGGATATTTAAACATCGTCTAAACGTCGCTTAGGAAACGCGTAGGACCGACAGTTTGGATCGACATCTCGGCTCGAACAAAGCGATCCAATTAACCGCAATATGTCGGTCAGATCTCGCAAGGTGGAAACCGATCGTCGTCGGTGACGTATAATATAACAGACAGCGGCGTGGATACACGTGTCGGTTGTATACGCGGTGGCGAACAATGTCTCGAAGGGCCACGTTGTCTCATTAATCAGGACAATCTCCAGCCACAATATTGAAAATTCCATTGCTGAGGCGTGCGGCGCCGCGCAGCCTCGGTCGACGACGCGGCGCGATTTCAAGTATTTGCAAAAGGAGCAACCGGATATCCCTCGCCTCTGGCCTTTTCGTGCCACCAGAGAGGTACTGGCATACACACACAGACACACACACACACACATACAGATCTCTCGTGTACGCGCGTGACAAGTATATGGCGCTATACGCATCAGAGTGCCGTTTCCTTTGTTCATCCCTCTTCTTATCGTTCTCTCTTTCCTCCTTTCTTCTCGTCTCTCTCTCTCTCTTTTTCTCTCGGAACGTTAGAGAAGAGAAGAAAGCTATATCATCGTTCTTTCGCTTCGAGGTACACGCTCGTAATGGGTCACTTCGAACGAGGACGTAATTGCTCTCGATTTATATCGAGAGCGTAGAAAGCGTGGAGGAGGTGCAGGTGCACCGTGCTGATAATCGCTTAAACGCGACTCAAAGATCGATTAAGCGCCGGCCTGTCTTTCGAGCGAGACAATACGAGGGGGAGTTGGCCAGGGTTTGGCGGGGTTCAATTTGTCAACGACCGGTGTCAGGAGGGGATGGCTATTAATTATGGCGTAATGCGACTGAAATGGATCGAAACGGGGGCGCTATTGTTTTTAGAAAAGCGACATCCCCCTCTTTAAACTTTTAGTTTCGGATAAGTTGGATTGATAATTTCTCAAAGGGATTGACGAGAGAGGGATCATTTTTCTGTTATAACATCGAACGCGGAATTGCCGAGATTAGATAGAAATTACAGAATATCGTCTGTGTGTAATTTTCCACCAGGACGTGGCAAACGAATTTCCTAATTTCTTCGATAATTTCGAGACGAATATATAACAATTACGTGACTCGATCGCGGTAATTGCGGGATTCGTAACAATGTCCTTTGGAGTCTGCAACCGTCTGACAATCCAAAAGCTTGTAAAACGATAGGCAACGCACCGTGCAAAGCTTATGTCATTCGTTCCGCTCCAATTATCAAAAGCTCGGTGCATTTGCGCGTCACGAACGAAGAAAATGGCGACGGGCGCCATCGAAAGCGTGCGCCCTATTCGTAATTTCGGGGTCTGACGTGCACAGAGACGTTCAGAGACGATATTTGGATCGTGGCGGGGGCAGGGGAGGCGGAGTATACATTAAACGTGTGTTATGCAAATTTTTCGACCCATTAAACGTTCCGCCATCATCGCCCCTCCATCGCCAACCACCATTTCGGATCTCTCCATTAGTTACGGAGCCCTCGAATGGCGTCAAGCGAGCACCTATAACGCGATCATGGTATCCATCCTCTCCTAACGTATCGTGACGATTATCACGGGATATTAAGTATTTTCGATAGAGATTTCTCGAGAAGTCTTCAAAGAAGCTGTCGATTGGACAAATGGAATATCATCTAGATGAAATGATTTAAAAATTTGCCATCGTGTATGAGATGGTGTGAAATAATCGTTCGTTACGGATGATCGCAAGTTGAGTACTTAAATTTGGAGAGGTAATAATTTTCAATAGAGAGCTGGATTTCAATTATTCGATCACTTGCGCTTAAGATAGTTGCGCAAGATTTTTCATTCCCCTCCCTTTTTTTCTTCTTTTTCAATTCTTCGACACGCTAAAGCGGCTCTCTTCGATCCATCAGAAAATCTTATCCAATTTTTTTTAATTGGTAATTTATCGATGTGTAACGACACAGGATGATTCGTTCAAACATTTTGATGCTATTGAAATTACATCTAAAACCTATATCTCGAATTCTCGTCTCGAATTTTAAATATGACCCAGATTTCTGCAATCTGATCTATATTTGGTGGTGATGGAATACATTTTTACGACGAATAGGATGCAGAAATCCTTACTTCCGAGATAGTTCTTGAAATCCGCATTGAATCATTTCTGCGGTAGATACGATTCAAAAAGTGTGTTCCACTTCTTTTACTTCTAGTCTTAATTACAATACGTGTAAAAAAAAATTACGTACGTTTCTCGTCGATTTCACACATTTCTGGTAACAAATGATTAATCACTTGGCACCGCTCTAATAAATTTCCCGTTAATTCTCGCGGAAACGTTGGCGTTGAAAAAAGGAAACGCGAGAACGCGTCCCTTTCAACCTCCCCCACGCCCTTTCCTCCTCCTCCTCTACCACCTCCTTCTTTTTTCCATTTCGCTTCTTCCTTTCTTTCTTTCTCTCTTTCGTTCATTTTTCGCTGGCCGGATAAAATCGTTGGGCGGAATTTCGGGACGACGACGAAAAGAAGAAACGATGATCGTTTCGCCCTTTTCTCCGGGACGGGATGGGTATGGCCGCCTTTGGAAAACGACAAACCACCAGCCAGCCGCAGGATCGTTCTCTTGAAACAATTGAGCCTCTCTTAATTTATCACCTCGCCAGAATGCAACGAATTCCACGGGAAATAAATTATCGTGGATAGTTGTAGGGGGGAAGGGGGCATGGGAATTCGGGAAGGCAAGTAATTCACCAACGAATTTGTTCCAATGCTACCCACCCACCTACCCTCTAACCCCTTTCCTTCTCTGCTCTACGAGCTCGTGAGCTTGCTAGGTGCGAAGAAAGTAACGGTTTTGATGCACATATTTGTTCCGTTTAAGATGCTTAGCTTTAATTATACGTATACGTGATGACCAAAACGAAAATAACGTGTTATGCAAATTTATATATATATGGAGAAAATAAATATTGTAATATGAATCGATCGATCTATGACTTAATTTTTCTGGATTTTCTTTATTTTCACTTTTCGAGTTTGTTTTAAATCCCATTTATCGAATCGAGGATAAAGCGATAGATGATAAAAGTGTTTGACGATAAATAGAAATAAAATTAGCGGATGATAGTGTTTGAACGAGGAGAAATCCGGGTAAAGAGGATGAGCATGAAGTATTATAAAGAAAGTTATAAGTTAAGCTTATTATAGTACGGTATAATGTAATCCTTAATTGCAAAATGTACCTTGTTATATACTTTATCGGTTTCTTAATCAGCTTTTCATCATGCTCCGTATACTTATCGTTCAAAGATTCTTCAGTTTACTATCACGTTTAATCATCTAAAATTGTATTATATCGATACAAGCGTGGTGATGATGGTGTGCATGCCCGAGAAAGTGCATGAAAGATGCATCAATCGCCCCGTCGCTTTTCCTTCTTTTCTTTTTTTCCATAACTTCAACGAAGAAGATCCAGGTTACAAAGCAGTTTTCATTCCATCTATAGGTAATGACGTCGAACACTTTGGTGTAAAAGTGTAAAATTTGCGAAGATGAAACTTGACGATGAGCCCTCAAATTTCTAAATTTAACCGTCATATATACATTACGTGATTTTCAGATAAAAATGTAACAATTTTCTTTGTTAATTTATTTATAACCGAGTTTTTCTTCACAATCAGTGAATCTCTTCCAAATTTTTCGAAACAAAATGGTATACGTACTCTTTTAACAAAACATTCATTTATTTGATGAAGATCACTTTTAAATCGCTTGCTATTTATCGATACATCTTACTTCTTACCATCCGTTTTTTCCCATCTTTTAATTTTTGCCATTTATAAACCAATACGCTAAACTTAATAATCCTCGAGCAGATCCATACGCGTGTAGATAATTTCAATACACAAAATCTCGCAATTTTCAGAATTTATCGAACCGAAAGGAAAGATGCTCATCGGGCAGAGATCAAATCTTATCAACCAGTCATCGAGTCAACGAATCGAGTCCCTTAAGCTCGACTGGCGAAGCGACAAGATCTACGGTATTACGGCTGATCCGCTTATCATTCCCCCGATCTTCCTTCTTTCATACGGTCCCTGGTTTCGTTTCTGGATCCCGCACAGCTCCTATCCCCTTCGCACTTTCGCCCTCCTTTTATTCCTATTTGTTCTCTCGTTCATAATGCGCGCGAACGAACGGAGCAGTGCGCGGAGATTGACGGATAAAGAGAGAAGAGAAGAGAAGAGAAGAGAGAGAGAGGAATCGAGAGTGTAGAGAGAGAGGAGGGGAAAAAAAAAAGAAAAGAAAAGAAAAGAAAAGAAAAGAAAGGGACTCGCCTCTCGGCCATAAAAGGTTTATTGGAAAAATGAAATGACGTCGAGCAATCACGATGCATCGCTACGATATAAGGATTTTATCCTTTCAATAAAGTGCGCTCGTGCAAAAGAGAGAGAGAAAGAGAGAGATAAAGGGAGAGGAGAAGGGCAGGGAGAAAGAGAGGAGGAGCAGAGCGCCGGTGAAATTACTCGTAACTTTCGTAATACGTAATATCGCGTCTTACCGTGTAAGAGTTGTCGCGCGAGCGAATGAAAATCGTGTAATATCGTTAAAGTTTATGCATCATATACCGAAAGACCTTTCCTTCCTTTCGATTCCGACAAGCAAAGATTCTCGGATGCAAAACATGTGAAATATCGAAGTTACAAGATATCGCGAAACAAGAGTTCGAATCGCTAAAAAGTATAAAACCCTCGAGTCGACAGACCAGATATCCCTAAACCATACGTATATTACATTACATTATATAAATACAAGAAATCTTGTACATTACTCGATGTACTACTACACGATACTAGTAATCGCGCAATAATATCCGTAACACGGATATCGTGTAAATTCCACCCCTAATCGGCCGAATAAGCCCTGTTCGAACAGACGTATCGCTAACAGCGCATAATCAAGGAAGACGACATTCGAAGTACGTGTGTGGTACGCTACGCTTTGAAACGAGGCGACACCGGCCACGTCAAAATCGCGGAAGCTATTGTCAACGTGGCCGCCCGTCCGTCCGT
>NW_006263504.1:30246-35155 GCF_000469605.1 Apis dorsata
TCGTCGACATCCGCGATGACACGTAATTTCTGAAGCCGATTTCCGATTTCGCCGCTTGTAATCGAATGTAATAAGCGGTGGCCCCGATACACTTGCCTTGATATCGCAACGGGGCCGGTCGACGCTCGTACGCGCTCGTACGTGTGTGTGTACGTACGTGTACAATCGGGAGGGGGGTAAATACGCGGGCGTATTTAGCAGCTACTGCCGGATTCCGCGGCGGCGAGCAATCGATGGTCCTACACGGTGCGTGACGATTCAATTACGAACCGGCGACTTGCCGGAATTAACAGTGGATAAAGCCGAATCGAATTGTCACGATCGAGTGTCACGAGCAGGTAGCCGAAACCTGGGCTTACCTGTGCGCAAAGCCGAGGGCCGCAAACCCGTCACGGCCTTGACAGGGGTATAAATATCTCGCGTGCAAATCCGGCGTGTCGTAAATCTTTAAGAGAGAGAGAGAGAGAGAGAGAGAGAGGAAGGAAGAGGGAAAGTGGCTCGAAGAAAAGGCTAGTAAGCGGACGGTGGCCAGATTTATCGGATATAACTGGCAACATCGGGGAATGGAACGCGTTTATTTCGCGGTGGAGGCGACGCGCGCGGGATAAATACGAGGATGCGAGGAGGATTTATTCTGCGTGGGTATCCATCGATTTCGAAATTATACGACTCGCGCCAGCTACGAACGGAATCGGGAATAAATTCTCTCGAACCCGCGGGAGAATGTTCAGCGCGCTCTCGTTTCGAATCCGCGACGCGTGATTCCGATCGTAATTTCTTGCGATACCATTTACTTACTAGTAGAGTTTATCACGCGTGCGGCGTGACATTTTGCGAGGATATCTCCATTACTACGAAAACTCCGGAAGAGCGAGGGAAAAAATCTTAAGAAATGGCGAAAACGATTCTTTTTGACCATTTTATCTATCTATATAGAATATGGAACAACAGGATTCGTGTGGATTCGTAAAAAAAGAGAAGACTTTGGATGACACAATAATTGATTGCCATCTATCTATTAACATCGACGTAATGCTAATAAAGTATGGAAAAAGAGGGTGGAGGGTGTGCATATCGATAAGATCAGTGAGAGAAAAATTTATTCGCTTCTATATAATACTATTTCAAACGAAACTCGAGCGAAAAAAAAAAAGAGGGATGGAACGAAATCGTTGGACCATCGAATAGAATTCTTTGTCACCGATTCGATGAAACAGACGGAAGATTTCGAAATAAAGACTTTATCGCGGGACAGCGAAGCGTTTCCGAAATTTCAATCGTACTTTTCGAGCATCCACGTTTCGCGCATTCTGTGGTCGTGGATTGCATCGTGTTTCGAACTTCTTCGATTCGACGGCCGGAGGGAAGGAGGAAGGGGGACGAAAAAGAGAGGAAAAAGGAACGCTCCCTTCCCTTACGCGCAGCGTCCTTTGCCGGAACTAGTTACTATCGACATTTCGTATCTCGTATCTCGTATCCCATAATTTCCAACGCGTTCTCTAACCTACTTATTAAATGCAGATTCCCCATAATTTTCTCCATTGTGACTTTTATATCTTCCCAATTGGAATTCGGCGCATAATTTTTAAATTAATAACCATCTCCTCCTCGAATCAATATTAGAGGATAAATAGAAATGGAACGTTTAATTAAAATTTAATTAATAAACATAGGCAATGAGAATTTTATTGCAATTCCACAGGAATTCTCTTTATTATAACTTTGCAATTTAATCCACTCTAAGAATAGAAAATTATCCGATCATTTTTATACAATTTTGTAATTGAACCGCACAACGATGTGATCAACGGTATCAACGTCACTCGAAGACGAAATATTAATTTTCCTCTATTTTAAACTGTTCATTTTATATTCTGAAATATCGAATATATGGTGATGAAAATTTAAAAACCACTTGTTACACCAATTTATTTTAAATCGGCCATCGGATCGAAAATCTCTATTATTCTCGAGACGGATAGAAGATATCTCAGGCACGGTCGGTCAACGTGGAACGAATTCGAACAATAGTATTACCTAGTAGCTTGATAGATTTTACGAAATAATACGGGCGAAAGGGTGGCAAGCGCACAATTAACGCGAGCGCGCAATCGAGCTCGACGCCTGCAACTACTTTGCGGTATAACCCGAAACTCGCTCCACGGCTATTTATCCTAGTTTATGCTAACCATAATATACGCCGAAATAAACAATCCATTATGCGATTGCGATGCACCAATATTTGACGGCGGTGCCATCAGTATCGAACAATGGCTGCAGGAGGGACGCATCGCCTGCGTGACATTTACATCGCGAAAACAATTTCGTTTCTTGTAATTCATCGTCGCCTGTTCCTATCGAGGTAGGAACAATCGATGATCACGGAACATAGAAACGACCTGGTGCCTGGTTACCGGGCTAGGATTTTCGTGTGGACATAGCTGGTCATCGAAACCGATTGTGTCAATCGGCACCGGGTCGCTTGCAAACGATGAAAGGACGATAATCCATGAAACGCGTCCCCCGCGTTCAACCAGTTTTGGACCGGCTTTCGATGCCAACTTTGTATTTTCGATCAATCGTTCTAGCTGGAGAGCTGCCGCTTTCATCACTCCGACACGCTCTTTCGCATAGATAAAATTAAATCCGACGGTATTTGTTAGGACAGAAGCTTGTTACATTGCGAATTTTATGCAATTTTTGTCTTGTAACCGGCTGTTAAACGTGTTGTATGCAACTTTGTCCTGGGATCCTGTTTCAGTTCGAAGTTACTATCAAAAACAAAAGGCACGATTTATAACGACTAACGTTATTAAAGGTCGGCCATCGTTGTTGACGTTGGTTCCAGGGGCAATTTTATCCCGAACGGGAAAACAAAAAAATAAAATAACGCCAAATACGCCAATAGTTGAAAAAAATATTATCTATAATGATTTATTACCATAGTAAATCGAGGCTTGTATTTCTCTTTTCTTCTCTCTCTCTTTCTCTCTCTCTCTTTTTATACACAACTCTACTCTATTCCTCTATCCAGGGATAAAGCAATCAACTACAAGCTACGTTCAATTTCCATTCATGCAGACGTACGTCGTTATCAGGATCACCACCGGTGAAAACACCACTGGAAACAAAAGCGTATTTTCGTAACAGTGTTTCACCGTTTCACCCTCCCGGCAAATAAGCTGTCAAATAAAACTCAAATACCCGATACGAGGCGCGGCGATCGCGGAACGGAGTTGCATAAAGGAGATCAAAAACTCTGCTGACACTTCCCTGGCCTTGTATTCGCCGTGAACGATGATCAACGGCGTGCGCTCTCGAGGTCGAATTCCGATCGACAAAATATACCAAAACTTTATCGCGCGTTTATTCCTCTTCGCGACACGAAAAAAAGAAAAAGAAAACTCGTCTCGAATCTATTCTTCGATCGATCGACGACGATCCATTTAAATTTCCTCCATAACGCGGGAACGAATCGTAGGTGGACACTCGCCCTTTAAAATCCTCTTTTCCATTTGACGCGTTGCTTTAATTAAATTCCCGTCGATCTCGCGCGTTTCTCGTGCGGCCAAGTCGGAATTCTCATTCTCCGCGAGAAAAAGGGAGAAAAAAGACAGGTCGAGGAGAGTAAGTCGGAGGACGAGGCGATATGTGCACAAGGACTGTTGAACACGTGCACACAAGTGTGTACACACGTATATTCCATGTTGAACATTGCTTGACCCCGATTAAACGCAACGGTGTGTCGGTTGGAAACTTGTTGGATAAGATAGAAACGTAGATATACGCGGTTAACGTTGAACAAGGATTCCTGCGGTGTGGAATATTATCGACGTTCGGAGGAGGCGCGGAAGAAGATCGAGGATGTCTCGCGCAACTTGGAATTCTAGAGTTTCCCAAGTATCTCGGAACACCGTTACACGCGGGAGAAACTATCCGCGTACAAGAAAAGTTGGAGATGCGTATAAACTCGCCGGCTCGCCATGTCGTTTCTTCAACTTCAACCACGTATATACGCGAACAATGGACTTATAGATCGGTGTTGGAATGTGTCGATTCGAATGTGCGCCCACGTATCTCGCATCCGTTCGAATTGTTTCGTCAAATTTTGAATTGAATTTGAGAATTCTAGTAGCCCGGTAGGATTTGAAAAGTTCGAAATAAAAACTAGCTAAGCGAAAACCTATTTTCGCATTCGATCCAATTACGCATTGATCTTTTTTTTTTCGTTTCGAAACGAAACGGCAATTTGATCAGTTTAATAATCACGAATGGAAAAACCTTCCGTTCGAAGGTATCGAAGGGGGTTATATCGTTTTTTTCACAACGAAAACTCTCTTCCCCTTCCTCTTGGCGAACAATTGGCGGGATCGTCAATGAAGTGAATCAACAGAGATCGCCGGAGGAGCAGCTTGTCCAGAGGAGAGAGAGAGAACGGCAGGCACCGCTCAAATATCGCAATATCCGGCCATATCTGATCCAAGTTTCTATTTTCCCAAAGTCGCGCTCCATCAAAGTTTCGTCGAGCGTACATCGGGGAAGGGTGGAGAGAAGGGTGGTTGGCGGAAGGGCGGGGTCGAAGAGTAGTTTGTGGGTCAACGGTGTAATAGAGCGGAGAGAGAGATAGAAGGGAGGAACAGAGACGATCAGAAGGGAAAGAAAAGGAAAGGAAAGAAAAAGAATCGGTGGAGGGGGAGAGCGTGACTGTAAATTAGAATCTTCGTGTTATAAAGCAGGGAGAAAGAGGGTGGAAGCGGAGGGGGATGGGGTGGCAATGGCGCGGTTAAGGGTTGATACAGAAACGCGTGGTGGACGAAGAAGAAAAGGAAGAAGAGGAAGAAGAGAAGGAAGAGGCGGCGGTCGTCTGGCGGCGAGGGGGATGAGATGATCCCGTCCTCCTCTCCTCCTC
>NW_006263504.1:35302-42568 GCF_000469605.1 Apis dorsata
GGCACAGATTGTTAGTGGACATTCAGAACTTTCCACTCGTGACTATTGCTTCCCCTTCGAAGTTTTCCCGATGTTTTCGAGCCGGCGTCGCGATGGGAACCACCTCGAATCGCTTTCTTCCCTTCCCACTGACATATAGCCGCCTTCCACTTCGACCTCTTCCTCTCGCCGATCACGTTATCGAATCGCAGAACCTCCCCTTCCCCCTCCGTGTACTCCCTATTGATTTCTAGATTCTTCTAATATACGTTATATTCACTCGCGGAAACTTTCGGCTTTTCGTTTATTTCGTCTCGTTACGCTCGATCGTGGTAGGTGGTCCGTAAAATAATTTGCCTCTTTTTTTTTTTTCTTTTTTTTTTTTTTACGTGTAATCGAGCCAATTTACAAAACAAAAGTTGTAATTGTAATCGATGATACAATCGACGTTTCGGTCATATCGATTTTTCTCAAAGTCATCCAACAAATATATATTCCGTTAAACCCTATTCCCGCCCTAAAGATAATTAATTATCCAGCCGATCTTTTTCTCGCCGTTGCCTCTGTTTCTTTATGCAATTTCCCCGAATCTGTGAAAAAGAAAAAGAAAAAAAAAAAGAAGGTTATTAATTATACGGAGAACATCTTCCAATTTTCCACCCTACTTCATCCTACTTTAAAGCAAAGAACGCCGAGATTCTTCCAATTAAAAGTTGTATAATTTCGAACGGATCGCGCGACACCTAACTCTGATTTTTCAACGCCCCTTCCTCCCTCCCTCTTCCCACTTTTATTTTTCATTAAAAAAAACTGTACAACAATCGAATCGCGTCGATGCCGAGAATTTCAACGAGCCAATAACGAATTTAATTAAACATGAAACTGTACCGTATAGTTTCGAAAAAAAAAAAAAAAAAAAAAAAAAAAAGAAAGAAAAAATTCAACGAGGAGGTTCGCACATCCGCTCCTCCCCGGGAAAAGATCGACGTCCATCCAATTTCCAACCATAAAATTATTCCCCCGAAAACTTTTCGTATATACACGGTATAATTTAGTGATTCGACAGGATCGTTGCACGGGCATGTTATTAAATTTCGCGTTGCGCGTTGTACAGAAATTTAAGAGGCGTAACTCGGGTGGGCAAGTATATGTAATGAAGCGATTCGAGTGGATGGAAAATCGTGCGGGTGGATCGCGCGGACATCGTCGTCGTGCATCTCGAGCGGGAAGCTCGATCGAGGTACGGTTAATTCCAGCGTCAATAAAGCAGAATCATCCAATTACAGACGCCGCTCGGTCGAGATGGCCGATTTCTAAATCAGAAAGTAGGAATACACGAGGTGGAGGGAGGAAAGAAGGAGAAGAAGAAGAGGGAAAAGAAGGGGGTGGAGAAAGACGGTGGAAAATCGGGCGGAAAAGAGTTGGAGGGCGGCTAATGCCGAAATTAAAGCCAATGAACCGATTCGCAGGGGGAACGAAAACAGTTCGAAAGGGTCGCTTTACTCTTGAAAACTTTCTGCTGATCTTTTAATTAAAGTCAGATCGATGTAATTCTATGCCGGAGAGGAGAGGAAAGGAGAGGAGAGGCGAAGAGAGGTCATCCGAGAGGAAACAATTACACGTTAAACGTGGATATAAGAGTGTAGATTTTCCCCTTTGAATAAATATAACGTTTTCCCTCCCTCCCTCCCTGGTATTATTTCAGAAAATTATTCGATAAAAACGTTGAAAATGGAACAATATATTCTTATTAACGTAAAAGTAAAAAAAAAAAAAAGATTTCAATCCCAATTACACGAGCTTCGGATATTCGTGAAAAAAAAAACTATTACCAAGGTTTGTCGTGGATTATAATTATAAAAAAAAAAAAAAGATTTCAATCCCAATTACACGAGCTTCGGATATTCGTGAAAAAAAAAACTATTACCAAGGTTTGTCGTGGATTATAATTATAAAAAAAAAAAAATGCAAAATACGAAATTTCGCGCAAAGCGAATAATATCGACAAACAAAACGCGCATACGCTCTCGTATCGTCGTTTACCGAATTTATGATCGGGCAGCCCAAAGCGATTGGGGGGCGCGCGATTGTGAAATGGCTAAGCATTACGCGTATATATATATATAAAAGAAAAAAAAAAAAANGTAGAGAAAAAAAAATTGTGAAAAAAATTGGAAACACCCTTGACGAAGGGACTGGAGGAACAAAGGTGGTCCCGTAACGAATATTAACCGGTGCACGCGATATTAATGTAGCTGGTCGCGAGGAAAATAGAGAAGAGCGTATCAAAGAGAGCCCCGTATAAATGCATTCGATGTGATCAAAATCAAAGCGCGGTGTCCAAAGGCGGAAAATCGTTACATAATAAAGCGTATCAGCGGAAAACTGGATGCCGTACAAGCGTAATTGATTGCAACGAAAGCTGGGTTGCACACGCTAGAATCAATTAAATATTTCCCTCGGCGAAATTGGCGAGCGAAAATGGGAGCGAAAAGAGGAGAAGGAAGAGGAGGAGGGAAGGGAGGAGAGAAGCGTGCAACTCTCTCCAAAGGTCGAAAGTCGGACGACTGATCGATCCCAATTAAAGCCCCCATAAAAGATTCCCTTGAACCTTAAGGATTCTTCTCCTCAGATCAGAGACGAGCTTCCTTCGAATGAACTTCGTTACTAAATCATCTCATTATTGAGGATTTCATTGATCGTCCCAGCGACACGACGACGCGATAGCGCACGCACCCTCGGTCGAGGGCACACAACTTCCTCTTTCCCTCGTTTCGCCTCGGGTTTCATCGGAGGAAAGAAGACGTACAAGTGTGGGCGAAGAACGTTTTTGAGGGAAGGGGCGCGTGGACCGAGAAGGGATGGGCGGACGCGTTATGCAAATTTTCGGGAAGGATAGTAAAACGGAGACGTAAAGATCTCCGTTTGCTCCCTTATTCTTACGCCCGATAACCTCTCATAAATTTGACCCTGTCCTTTATCAACCTCCCTCCCTCCCTTACACAGCGTTTTTCTTTCGTATTCGTTTTTCGCGACCTATTGTCAGCCACATAACTTTTCCCATTCTTCTCCATTCTCGCGTTTCCCTCCGCTTCGAGTCGTTTGTTACAAAATTTCTATATGATTCGAATACCCGTGGATGGATCCTCAAGTTATTACTCATAGGTATAGATGTAACGCGTATTTTTTTAAAGATCATCGTCAATTGAAAAAAAACGATTTTCGTCCTTCGATTTTCGATAACCGCCTGCCTCGTCGATGTAACGTTTTGGCGTAGAAATCGAACGATTGACACACGGTTGACAATGATCGAGGATCGTATAGGGAAGTACGCGACGTTCGATTATCGCATTAATTCAAATATCCAACTAAATCCATTAATGTTGGCGCTAATTAATTTATACTTCCGCCGCGGTTTAAGCTTTTAATAATTTATCCGATGCTGATTCACGACGATAATGCGAATTTGGTAACGTATGGACGCTCGCCCTCCCTCCCTCCTTCCCTCGAACTCCCCGTGTCCCTGTGATCCTTCGTAATTTTCATCGGGATTTTCCTCGTGCAAACATTTAAGTAACCTAATTGATGAAACTGACGCCGATGGGCAAGGGAGCCGGGATAGCGTTACGAGCCAGGATAATGTAAGCTTTAAATCGGGCAACGAGAAAACGTTTGAAAAATGGTTATCGTTAAATCGGGGAACGATACGAACGTTCGAGAAATAATGTTTCTTCAGCCGCGAGTGGATTACCGCAATTATATAATACGATCCCCGATACGCATAATTGAACGAATTGCTGTTTTTATTTTTGTTTTTTTTTTTATTGCTTCTTTTTTTTTTTCTTTTTTCTACTTTCTGTTAAAGTATATATACTGAAAAAATATTGCGTTGGAAATTCCCGTGTTATTCGATCAGACATTTTTTCAATAATATTTCTTTCGCGTACGTTCGAAAAGCATTTTTCTAATTGAATTATACGACTCGTTGCATAAATTGCTTTGTACATGCAGTCGTGATAAAATGTAAATATTTTACATGATGCCATGTTTCATACTCAAAAAATTAGTCGAACGCATCATACAAATATTTAAACATTCGACAGCAACTGTCAATAACGTATTTATTCGGTAATATTTACGATTTCCCCCCGCCGCGTTCTTATACATTATCCGCATTTTACGCATTGCCACTTTAAAATCGATTGTAAATATCGTTTCACGGGAAATTATTGAGAATGATCGTCAATCAGATATATTTGTCGAAAACTCATCGACGGCGTTCTAAATTAATTCATTCGCCACTTTCAAACCACCTTTCAAATCTCTTATTCGATTCTTTCGGCTCGAAAGCGTCGAATTTCTGCAACCAATTATTCGCCGCGTTGATCGCCGTTTAAACCCGAGAAGAAAAAGAAAAGAAAAAAAGCCGACGCTCGAAACGACTTCTGAGCCGGCTTTTGGACGCGAGAGAGACTGGTAAATTCGAAATTGCTGGAAATTTGGAGATTACTTTGACGATGGCGATTCGGTGGAGGAGGACATGTGCCAACCGTGTCCGAACGTCGATGCAATTAGGAAACAACTGCGTTGGCGGGCAGCCACGCGGTCCGCTGGATAATTGGTTTCCTCTTACCTCGTTGTCTCGATTGCCGCTCAAACGACATCCGTGAACTGCTAATTGGCACAGCGTGTATCCCCTCGCCTATCTTTCCCTATTTCCACCCGATTCTTCGTCCTTCTTTTGTGCCCGTTACGCTGCCGTGCACGGCCGATAGATTAACAAGAAACACCGGACGAAGGGTGGAACAGGGCGAATGGAAGGAAGGAAGGAAGGAAGGAAAGGGGGAAGGGGTGAGCGATTGTCTGATCGATTAACTTACCAACGACCAACGATTGAAGCGATTTCCTTGGTAAAAGCTTCCCCGTATATACCTGCGGCCATGCGCGAATAATTCACCGATAGAGAAAGTAAGTCGAACTCGTCGAGATCGACTTATTTCTTTTTCTTTTTTTTCCCCCCCCCTCCTTCCTTCTTTGCTTTCCTTCCATTCCATCGCTTCTCTCTTTCTCTCTCTTTCTCTTTCCCTCTCGATCGAGAGAAGCTTCGAAAATGGGTCGAGTCGAGGATTCTAACCCATCCTTTCTCCCCTTCTTCCCCTTTTCCTCAATATTGTTGCGGATAAATTGAAAATTATCGAACACACGAATCGACGATGGTTCCGAAGACGGTTGCGCATGCAAACCTTCCCTCATCAACTCGTCCCTTTTATATCCCTATTTTTTAATCGCTCTAACTTTTCTTCGACCATTTCAATGGCATCCCTCTCCCCCTCCCTCCACAGGAAACACATTTCGCCATTACCTAGCGGACAAAAGTAGAGCGTTCGAGCGGCCAACTGAAAATTGGTGTTTTTTTTACCCGGTTACGCACGAATATAATAGCGGTAGTTGGCTCCATTAAAAACGCGTTCTCATCGAGCGGGCGCTAGTTAGTTTCGAAAATTGCTCTTTTTTCTCCCTCCCCTCTCTTCTCTTTTCTCCTCTCTCGATAATAAACCACCCTATATATTAACCCATATAATTTGGCGAAACGCGCGCGCATACGCATTTTCAATCATGCGATCCCGGTGATCGACAGTTTTTCCCACCCACTCTCGAAAAATCTATCCGCGAAAATAAAGGCACGCACGAAGGGGGAGGAGGGGGGGCCATCGATAAACGGTCCATTAGCCCGATCGAAAATGACTATTTGCCGCCGCGTTACGTAAAAACATAATACGTTCACGCGCGGATGCACACGTTCACGCGCGTTAAACGAGCCCAAGTTGCACGCCTCCCTCCACCCCCGAAATATGTCGGCCTCCCGCGTGCCGTCGCTTCGCAAATACGGCCTATAATCTTGTCCCTATAAATATCCCAGCCTAAATATTTGCGCATCAATATTGGCGCGGGTATTTAACCATCCTTCCCTCCCCCTCTCTTCATGAGAAACGGAGAAGCCACGAGAAGGGGTTGGATTCTACACCCCCTTCGAAACCCCCCAGAGGAAGGACTGGTGCACGGTCGAATGCGCGTCGAACAACGGCACGTTGGATCTATATAGAGCCCTCCCTCGTGGCGAGAGGAAAAAGTAAGGAGGATACGGCGCGAGGCACACGCTTGCAAGACGCTGCCGCGATAAAGGAATTTATGTCCACGCGAGATTTACGTCCCCTTATGCTTCCACGAGATACAAGGGTGGGAGGATACAACAACGGTCGCCACGATACACGGCCGCTTTGTACCGTACTCGAGCACGTGTATGCGTGTATGCGTACGTGTGCCGGGGAAATGGTGGTTGGCAATGGTCAGCGAGAAGGGAGGGGAAGTTGAGAAAAATATGAGAAGAATACGCGATAACGGGGAGAAGAGAAAGGGGGAGAAAGGGGGAAGACGCGGGGAAACTTTAAGAAGAAAATCGAAGGGTAGAAGAGGAAGGCTACGGAGGCAGGTGAGGAAAAATGAGAAGTTAGAAATCGAAGTCTCTTTCGAAATCGTTGGTCGGTCCACGATTTAATTATAAATATCCTCGATTCGGATAAAGAATTGAACTTGGAGAGAAATAAGCGCTTGTTTATCGTTCTCATAGATGTTACGATAGTCGTATCTTGCCAGGCCTTTCTTTGCCATTTGTTAAAAATTTTCCAATCAACGAAATTCCAAGCCATTGTGCTCGCGTTATAAACTCTATAAACCCGACAAAGATCTTACGGTTCCTTTACGATATAAAGGAATGACAAATACGCATACTTAAGGCGCAACGAGAAAAATATAAAAAGGGAAACACGGTGTTTCCGAAATCGGCGCGTAATTTCCAAAGATCCGGGGGCAATTTTTTCGCATAAATTTCAAAGGATTTCACGGGGTGGAAATGGAACACGAGCAAAGCGCGCACGATAAACGCCGCGCGAGGTGGAAGCACAAATGTAAGAAGGGTGTGATAGTTTCGCGATATCGTACAGCCCCACGCGGGTTTGCATAAGCCGCTGCTTTATGCTTTTATCGGGGACAATCTCGAAAAGGTTCGGTCTCTCTCTCTCTCTCTCTCTCTCTATAGTTAGAACCTGGTGCACACCGTGCATCTCTAAAGCTCTTCTTCGTCGGCCGTGTGTAGCCTTTTTCGAGATGCCGGCGAGAACGCGCCAACCCTTAACCGAGTTTACTTCCATCCAAGACCACTTCTTCTTCCACGCTACCCCGTTCCTTTCTTTCCCGCCACTTCTCACACACTCATCCCCCCCCCCTCCA
>NW_006263504.1:42819-45503 GCF_000469605.1 Apis dorsata
TCGCTCGATTTTTCTTCGCCACCCTTCTCTCCCCTTCTACACCCTCGCCACGCGGAATCGAATTCAATTTGTAAAGCGCGCATAAGCGTTGTTTATTCCCGGATCGAATCGGTAGCGCGTGATTTTTCACCTCGATTGCGATCTCTCGTCCTCTTTTTCGGTAAGAAGAGATTTGGTGGGTTGAAACAAATTTGTATCTACACCGTATATCAAATGTATAATTGGCAAAAGAATAGGAAGGAATAAAATTTGTTATTATGAAATAACAGATATTTCGATCTCTTTAACATTAAGATAAAATAAAAGGAATGAAAATGCGAGGATCGATTATAGTTAAACTTAAGCAAGTTAACTAGAAGAGGCAGTAACTATGAATCGATGATGTTGAACGATAGTACGCGCGAAACTCGAGTTGGTCGCGATCGATGACAAGAAACGAAATATTTCTGATGGAAGCCAAGTGTCTAGGAGCGAGCGGGACAAGGGGAAAGGGAAGCCGTTCGCTGCTCAAAGCGTAGTAAAGTCTTTGATAAGCAACAGCTATGCGGAAGAGAGGCGAGGAAAGCGGTCGATTGCAAGGCGCGCGATAAAAGAGAGCCGGGCTACTCGGTTGAATGCGGCCAAAGTTACCGGAACACCGCGAATACGTGGAGAGGCGGAGAAAGGCGAGGAGAAGAAGGAGGAGGAGGAGGAGGAGGAGGGCGAGGAGCAAGTCGAGGAGAACGCGAGAAGTTGCGCTGCAACGGAACAACGAGTGAGCCGGATGGTTTCGAGCGAGTGTAACGTGTAGCTGGAACGAGTAAACAAAAAGAAAGCTCTCTCTTTCTCTCTCTCTCTTTCTCACGAGTAAGCTTCATTAAACAGACGCTTGGGGGTTGGTGTTATAGGTGGATGGGGGAGGATGGATGGTGGAGAGGATCCAAGTACCACGATGCGATGGAAAATAAAAAGTAATAAGGGAGAGCAAGGGGGAGATGGTAAGGAAGGAGAGAAAGGCGAAAGGAGTAAGAAAGGAGGAGGAGGAGGAGGGGGTTGGCATAAACTGTCCCCTTTGTACGGGAAATTGCGTTTTAATTCCCGCATTCACGGTTCCCTAGTACCAGCCGGCAGCGCTCGTGTACACGCCATACACGACTTTCATGCATTTTACATGGTCACCACCTGCCGGCACATTTCGCCTCGGTTGTGTGTAAAGAGCCGTCGAGAGAGCATGATGGCCACGGCTCGAAACGAGCCGCTTATCAACGGTCAAAAACCTCTTTTTGACTTTTTACCACGACGACGATTCGCTAGTCATTGCCAATTCGACGAAACCATTACGAACGAAAGTACGATTCTGGTACGCGATAAAGGCGAGAGATTAAACCAGCTACTAGCTTATACAGGCTCCGTGTAATTAACGATTCGTGTTCTTGAATAATCGTACAATTCAGGAAACGAGGAAAAAAGACGTCGCGGGATATCGCGAATGATGAAAGTTTCGACGAGAAATTGTTTATAAAATGTACATTTAAATTTTCCTTCGGATAAAGAAAGACTAGCGAGTAAATATTTGATTAATTCGACTAAAAGTTTTATCTCGTCGATTAATTTCAACGACTATTTCATTACATCCCGCGACACAAACGGTCAAAAGCACGCAACAACGGTAGAGAATACACTCTCCCCTCAAACGTGTAAAATTCTCTCTCATAAAAAAAAATCACAATTAATCGGTTACGGAATCAAAAGCATCGATACATATATATATACAAAATAAACACGAAAAAACGTCAAAGGAATAGCTCGCCGTTGTATCACAAACCCGTACTTCTGTTCCCCTCCTGATCGCTCGAAACTGTAGCACATGCAATCTCGCGGGGAAAACAGTTTCGGCTCCAACAGGGATGGACAAAAATTTATCGACGCGTTTTCGAACCGAACACGCGTGTCCCTCGATAGACGGTGGTGCACACCTCGTTTATAAGTAATCGTTCGCAAATCTTTCGAGAGCGCTCGGCGAGAGGGTCAGCCGGGCATAAACCCGTAAGCAGAGAGGAGGGGAGGAGAAGAAAGTGGGAAAGAGAGAGGGTTGAACAGAAGGACAGAACTGAACAAACCGTAGATAAGGGTTGCCGGTGATTGCTCCATAAAATATGTATGCTACGAGCGTCGACCTTCTTCTTTCTCCTCCCTTCCCCCTCCGTGGCCAACCCACCCCTCTCGAATTTTCTTGCTTTTTATACGCGGCACGGACGTCTTCGATCCCTCGAGCGACGAGATCCATCGCGGATTCATGCGCGAGTCTACGCACATGATGCGATACCTTGCATATCTTGTACAGGGTGTCTCGTGTATAACGCCATTCGTGGACGATTTTCGTAGAAACGTAATATCGTAAACGATAAAGTCCTGGTGGTGGATCCTTCGCGCGAGATGATCGCGCACGGTAGAAAATTGCAACAAAATATCGTAAGAAAAATAAACGCGATGCGCGAAAGGAAAGGATAAGCGTACGAACTCGAGCAAACCGTGTATATATATATACCGTCTATAACCAGACACATTTCTCAAATACGAACGATACGAATATAACGCACGCTCTATATAACCAACACCTTTCCACGACTTTTTCCCCGCGTATTCCCGCGAAAACATTGTCCGTATCAACGGAGAATTTTTAGTGCCGTAAAAAAAAAAAAAAA
>NW_006263504.1:45744-46036 GCF_000469605.1 Apis dorsata
ATTCATCCTTTTCACGAGGAACGTGCAATCTTCCATGTAATATGCAAGACCCTTTCATTTCGCTATGAATTTTAACAAGAATGCACTCCATGAATCTTAATGTATCTCGTGGCCAATCTTACGGGATGAAATTAACGGGACACCCTGTATAACCCCGCAACGAGTTCCTCCCCCTCCCCTTCCACATGCCGCGCTTCCACCCGACTGTTTGTTTCCGTCCGTCGAACTGTTGGACCTTTCCAACGTGTCGCGTTCTTCCCTTCCTTTTTTTTCCCCCCCCTTCCTCCCCCTC
>NW_006263504.1:46361-61700 GCF_000469605.1 Apis dorsata
GGACTCTAAAGGGAGAAGAAGATCCGCACCGATGCCAATATTCCCCCGCCGATGAAAACAGAAACTCAATGCGAACCGTGGCAATCTCCTCGCCATCCCTTTGCAGATGCAAATTCGGATATGCGTCTGTTCGAGTGTCTGCCTCCCACGACGACAGATAGGTGTCGCCCAGCGTCGAAAAATATTTTTCCCATCGCGGAAATCGCGTTTTACTCCTCCTTCCACTTTTGCCAATCGTAATACATATATATGTATATATTCTTCAAGGATGACGAATCGAAATTGCGATTCAGAGAGTGTAGTAGTAGTGCTCTTAAAGGAAAAACGAATATACGCTTTTCCCTTGACACGAGGACACGTATGTCGCATTTGTGTTACGAAGCGAATTAACGAAGCGAAATTTTCTACCAGGGAAAATAGAAAAATAGATTTTCCATAATATACAAACGAGTACGCAAGTGCAAATTAAACCGAACATACGAAGTAACTTAGTTAAAAAACGCTCGTTAATTTCTTCTTAACGCGAGAGATATCCAAGAAATAAACATTCTCGAACAACAATGGAATTGTTAGCTGTTCATTCCCTTTTTACGCAAGAACTACTGCCAAGGGGGCTCATGACGAGCAACTTCGTTCCAGCTTAAGCGTGGAATCGGAATCACGTGTGGGTATACGTAAGTGTGGAGAACCGGGCATGGTATCGCGCATTCTAGTATGCATAATTAAAATGCCACGTCACGAGACAGCGTGCACCAAATTGGCTCGATGCTTCTTGTGTCTGGTCCAGTTTACGAAAAGTTCGACGCGTGTAACGCGAGTGTATAAACGGAGTGTCGAAAAATATACGGCGAAACGGAGAGAAGAAGGAAATAAATTAATAAAACATTAGAGCGGTTTGTTTAACGAGAGTCGAATAATATCCATGATAACGAGCAGGAATAACGCGTAATAAAAGTTAGATTGCGGGAATATTTTTCGATCGAGTCGAGAGGCGGCCGCCACCGCCGCCTCCTTCTTCGACGGCGAGCCGATTCATCGTGGAAAATTTTCTGATGCACGGGAGAGCATCTGAAATTTAAATGCGCGCGAATTTGTTAGATACGCGAAAAGTCCGTACGAAATATATATCGACGTGGAGGAACGTGAAGGAGACGAGAAACGAGGGGGGAAAAAAAAGGATGGAATAATAAAAAAAAATTCGTACGCGCATGATAAATTCCACCGGTGACAGGAGAGAATGCGTGTGCATTCGATTATTCCTCGACGCACGATATCTCTAGGATATTTCGCGCGAAGAGAAACCGGTGAATAAACTACACGAAATAGAATAAAGCCACGGATTGATGCACGATTTCGATCCACAGCGGGAACGAAGTTTCCTTGTTTGCAAACGTTCTCGCGCCCGTGTCTTTACGCGAGCGTTCAAACGTAGTTTGTTAACTCGTTCCTTTGATGGAATCATGCTTTCTCCGATGAATTTCAAACCGGTATATTTTCAATCTGCACAAGTTCCCGAGGCAAATGCGAATCGCCGGTTCATCGGTTCTAGTGGAAGATAAACTAGTGAAGGTCGTTGATGGAAGATGATAGGGGGGAACGAGTTGGCCAGTTGAACGTAAAAAAAGAAAGAAAAATTGCGAAATAACGGCGGAGCATGCGAGAGGAGCGGATGGAAATGGTATTGGAAATGATAGATAAAAGAAGAAACGTGTTACGCTGCCCTCATAATCAGTAAAAATAGCGTCGTATAACTGAAAGAATGTCAAATATAATCCAGATGAACTGCCAACACCATTATTTTTCCCGTCTGATGATATTGGACGCGTCGAACTCGCAATAACGTAAATATCACGATGAATATATCTGTAAGGAGATATATTTGTCGAGGGGAAAAAAAAAAAAGCACAGAGATTCTTTCTCCCCGAAATAGATCGTGAACGTGTTGAGAGGAGATTCTCTCGTAAATTCGCCCCATTTTTTTTTTTATTTTCGACTTTCAAATTTCTTCTTAATCAATATCAACGCTTCCCCTCCTCCGGAAGCTTCGTTCGCGGAAATTCTTCGGCCAAGATACCTTGGCGTATAACGATCAAGTCCAAAGTACTTGGCGAGTTCTCCACTCGGATTTATAGCTCTCCCTAAGAAACAACGGGCGCCGCCATTTGTTCCTCCGCCAGAGATCGTTATCCCCTCGAACGGGCTGCGATAATTTCAAAAAAGAACCGATGAAATATCACCTACCATTAATTCGAATTCCCAACCGAACAGGAGTAACAGGTATTCCTTTTTCACGACCGCGCCGGTATATATGTCTCTGTCTCCCGTTGGGGGACGACGATCGGAATACGAGCCGTGTCACGCAACAACGGTCGACACGGAGGAGTACGTAGGAGTTGGCGTCGTCCAACCTTTAAACAGCTCAGCTATCGTACGTATAAGTGAAACGACACGTGCGTGAAAACGACTGGATGCGCGATCATTCACTTCGATGGAAAAGTTATACGAGGAGGAACAAAGGGAGATCTTCTTCAACTTCTTTCTCTTAAGAGCGGGAATCGCTCTCTCGAGATGCTAAGTGAATTTTATAACTCGAGAGGAAGTCGGTGATGGGCGATGCGTCGCGCCGTTACGCTTCCGTCGTCGCGCATTCCGCCACGTATCTCTTGCTCGTATTTCGTCGTGCGGGTGTACGGGTCGTTCGTCACGGGGACGAACCCTCGTCGACCGCGTGACGACTCCATTTCTCTTACGAAATACGACGAACCGCGTACTCGAAGGAATCTTTCTGGCTTAAACGTCTTCACGAAAGCCAATGAAGCGGTGAATACGTATAGATGTTGTTGAAACGAGTCCGTGTAAATTCGTGGTTGGGGTGAGGGGAGGGAGTTGGTTTCGAATTCTTGAAAGGGAAGGAATGGTAATCGTGAGCAAATTTCGATGCGATGTAATATAAGTTCCATCAGATCCGAAGCAAACATTATTGATTATTAATTAAAATAATTTTAGAGATTCAAAATCGTTTAATCGATCCAATAGATCTCTTTGTACGGGCACATCGATTCGAAGAATCTATTCTACGCTTTCTTCCATCGAATCGAATCACTCGGCTCAAAGCTATTCACGATGAACGCGTCTTTTATTATCGTATTTCAATTAATTGTTATAATCAACGTCACGCGACGATTTTATCTTCGTTATAAATCTCTCTCTTTAAAAATTTTATCCAAGAAAGATAAAGCACGCGATATGTAAATACCGAACGTTGATTCAATTGTATATCTTTGAGAGGAAATATTTATACATATTCCGCGTTTAACGGGGAACAACAATTCACAGGGACGCGTATAAATATTGAATTCGCGAGTATCGCGAATAATTGCTTCTATACAAGTGTTATCTGCCGCCAATACCATCCAACTTTGATAGTACTACCCTCGCAGCGACTTACAACCACTCTCTCACTTGCGACAGCGTTTCTCCTCGCCTGCACGGGGCTACTTACACGAGCATATCGACCGTAGGAGTTATCTTGTGACGTAATTATAACTTGTAGTTTCTAGTACTTTAGTTCACAGAGGTTAGTGCAAGGAGGAACACGAGGAGAACAGTACCGAGGTCTGAGAGATCGTCATTTGCCTGTCTCCGTTGAACGGAGATAGCGCAAAAGAGCGGGACAAATAGACGAGGGAAAATGGCAGATAAAAGGAGAGAGGGAGAGAGGTTCGAAGCATTGTAGTAATGCTTGTTACTCAGAGAGAGAGAGAGATGAAGAAAGAGTCCAAATGACGAAGGAAAAATTGGTAAAGAGAGAAAGAGAAAGACAGAAGCGAGCACTCTGTGCTTAGAAGCTCGCCAACTTCCTCTTTACCAGCGCGACAACTTAGTGACGTGGAACTCTCCTAGAATCCAGTCATCTTCTGTTGTCGGTAGATGAGCCACAGTCTTTGCCTACGGTGGACTGTGAGTGAAAATGCAAGTGAGCATAAGTCTGGATAAACCAAATCGCATATTTCGCGATAATTAATCAGTGAAATCATCCTGTCGAAGTAGCATGTGACTAGGAATTGAAATTGGTTGATCACCGTACGCGTTCTTTCGAAAGCACAAAACGTTCGAAACGTCGAATATCAAATATTTGATCTTCTTTTTTAAACGATGACAACCGCGTAAAAACGAATAACGATGTAGAAAGATTAAAAAAAAAAAGAGAGAGAGAGAGAGATAAAAATTCTAACGTTTCATTTTGGATTTGTTTTTTGGATACTGTTTAACACAGAACAAAGTTCCATGTAGTAACCCTCGACTCCACACCTCAAGCGTTGTTGACCACTGGAAAACGAACAACACTTTTTGCCGCGCTTTATTTGCTTTGAAAGCCTCCGGGATATGCGACGAAGACGCAATTAGTGATTGTCCAGGTTTTCAGCAATTAAGCGTTGTTGAAAAAGTATCTCGTCAACTGTCACGACTAATTTTTCTCTGTTCCCGCCCATGGTTTTCACGGTTTTTAGTTTACAATGTAAACTTCGTTCGACCGCGATGATAGCATTGATAAAAAACGAAAAAAAAAAAAAAAAAAAAAAGAAAAAACGAAAAATTTTCTCGAATAACTTTCACGAGTTGAACGAATGAAAAATAAATAAATCGTATCGTTTTTCTTATGAAACTTTTAATACGATAACTTTCTCTGTGATTAAAGAATCTCAAGATAAAAAGACGAGAAAGATTACACGACACAGCTTGTATCTAATCTGGAACGTAACTTGTGTATTAATCGCTAGTTTGCTACATAGCAATAACCGTTTATCTATCATCCTACGCTATATTACACTATTTAGGTCTTTGCTCGATATATCTTGAACGCTTGTCGGATCAAGCGCCGCCCTATTCTACTTGCCAAACCTGTTATTAGTCCTCGCTACTTGTCTGGTCAATACCGCTTCTATTTTAGTCACTCGACTAAACAAGCTCCTCGCTGAGTCTGACCAGAGGCGATGCTGTACTACTTATCTCACTACCAGTGCGAATCTATCTCGCTTATCTAGTAAAATGGAAATCCAAACAAGATATTCCAAGGTATAAATACACCAATTTCACTGGCCGGATAAAATTTAACGCCGCCGTGATCAATTCTCAGAACGAAATAGTTCGATACGATACCAATGATAATATCGATTATAAATACGATATAATAATAAAATTGTTTTGATTTCGCAACACTGTGACGATGCAAAATACAAAAGCAAGGAATGGATAAAAATAGAAAAAGAAAAAATTGCACCAATAAAAATCCTTCCGATGGAGGGAAAAAAAAACAAAACAACAATAACAACAACACAATCTGGATGACTGATAATTAACTGAAAACACAACGGATGGAAAAGATTGTTAATTCCTAAAGTTAACAACAATCGACGACAATCGAGGGGGGGGCAAACGTACGATCAAAAGTTTTCGAATAACGAGAAAATTAGTTAACTAAAGGGAAAACTTGTTCAGCGAGCGAATAGAAGCAAACCGCGCAGCTATCACGTTCAATTTAGTTTCCGGTTACTGCAACGCGAGCACGGTGTCGTCTTACAAGGCAAAACAACCGCTCCGTGTATTTGTAATTTTCGTAATACAATACGCGCTGCCAATGCGGGGAGGGAGGGGGTCCAACCTCGCGCGTCATGATTGACAAATTTTCAACGAGAGAATGGCGACACGTATTTAATCCACCGCTATCGTTTATAATATTATGACGTTGTTGCAAACTTTCCGAAACAGCCTGATTAATTTAACTTCAGCTTATGAAATCGCACCCAAAGCGAGGCTTCATTTGCGCGTGTGAAACGTTCTCTCATATCGTCCGAACAACGGGTACAAGTTGTCACGTGACTGCCCAGACGAGGAAACGTACTTCCGCTTGCGAACTATCGTAGGATCTATTTTTTTTCTTTCTTCTTTTTTTTTTTTTTTTTCCTTTTTTTCTTCCCCCTCCTTTACGATCAAATCCGGCAGCGTAGCCGGATGCTCGTCAAGATTTATCGTCCTGGTGAAAAGACACGAAAGAGAGAAAGAGAAAAGAGAGAGAGAGAGAGAGAGAGAGAGAGAGAGAGAGAAAGGAAAAGAAAAAAAAATGCTTTCCACCGCCCTGACCTTGCTTTTCCCTTTTACTCTCGTTTCCTCTCGAGGGACCGCCGAGCAGGTTTATCGAACCACGCGAAGAATAATGAATCACAACGCCGGTATAGTGTTTCGCAGTGGTTCACGGTTGACGGTTTTAAATCAATCTCGAGCGAGGGACGTAAAATATAAATGTTTCGGTTATTTTCAAATTTTCAAAGGCGTAAAGAAAGATCATCCGGTTTTGATCGATGGTACGCACTTTTTAACGACGAGGATAGAAAAAATACGATTAATCTTAGCAAACGATCGCAACATATTATCCAAATGTAATTATTATAAATATATATATCCTTGGATATCGTGACAATGATTAACAGGAAATGACGAATTCACCTGATATATTCGAGGGATATTCTAACAACGTTTCACCGTGAAACTTCAATTTTAATATATGCCCGATCATTTGTGACGTTCATCAACGCGTGTTTGAATATTATAATGTAATTATTATTATTATGAAATTATTATACAGTGACAGGGAAGTAATAATCTTCGAGGGAATAATACGCGAATGCGCGTATTTGTAATTGTCGCGTCGCTTATTTGACGATTGTCCCTGCATAGAGTAATTCACTAAAATCTCGTTAATAAATAATTAGAATTATCGTATCGTGTAATACGGAATATTAATCGCGCGTCGATGTTGTTTATCGGTATCTTGCTCGAAATTCGCGCTTTCGAGAGCCAGTAGTATCGAGGAGGGGGAGAGAGAGAAAGAGAGAGAGAGAGAGAGAGAGAGAGAGAGAGAAAAAGAAAGAACGAGCTCGAGAAAAGGGACGAGGAGCAGAAAAAGAATGATACAAAGGGTAAATAACACGGTGCTCAACTTTCTAATTAATAATACTACGAACGATTAATTATAGAGAGGGGGAGGGAAGGAAAAAACTTTCGAACAAAAACACGAGGAGGGACCGCTTTTTAACGCGGCTATTATGGCCGGCGGTTTAGGTACAATTTCCGCGTAATTACTCGAGTAATCACCGCAACAACTCTCGTTAAAACTATCCTGGCCGGGATAGTTGCGCGGGAGGACGTTGTCGAGTGGAAACGGAGGCGGCGAGGGTTTCAGGAAACCACGGATGTGTGATAGCGAATACCGTCTCGATTATTATTTTTCGAACGTCTTGTGCAAACGGAAAATTTATAGAAAAACATTCGCGGGGGAAAAAAAAATCGAAAGGGGAATAGTACAAAGGGAAGGAATTTCGCGACTTTCTGAAGAATAGTTGAAAAGTTAAAAATTCCTCACCGTTTGTGTTTCCGTTCATCGCGCTATGCAAGCGACACATATTTTCCTTCCCGTTTCCCTCAACTTTATCCGGAACACCTTCGTTCCCTTCAGGCGTGTTACCAAACTTCACCCAGATTCCACGACCTGTTCACACTCCATCCGTTGCCTACACCTCTTTACGAATTTATACCCGGCCTGGCCGAGTTTCATTCGAATTTGCAGGGCGGTCAATCCGAGAGAGAGAGAGAGAGAGAGAGAGAGAGAGAGAGAGAGAGAGAGAGAGAGAGAGAGAGANNGTATACTCGATTCAATTATGAATCGTATCGCGTTTTCACGATCGAGCTTTAATTGGATCTCCGTGTGGACAATGTGGACATGATTACATAACTATTCGAAAAGGATTCGTAGAACGGTTATACGAAGGGGAGAGGAAAGGACTAAATCGAATAAATCGTCGAATATCGTTCCCCTTCCTATGGATAGGTTTCGCCCGTCGACTTGATGACAACGAAATCCTTCGGTTGACGGCAAACGGAATATGGAAACGTCCAGGCATTGAACATCGAATTACCAACGTAATGATAGCCGAATTTCATCCTGGCTACTGGGTACGATGTATATCGTTGATTGACGTAACTTCGACACGATGAGAACAAATGAAAACGTTAATTCGATCGAGGATCGGTCTAGTAGTTCGACTATCCCGGGTTTTCAATTCGTACGCGGTAAAAGAGTCTATACCCAATGAAATCTAACGAGTCGGGGGTTAATTTTTCTAATTTACGAGCGCTCCGCTGAAAGCTCGAACCGGGCCGAAGGTTTCAACGAGCACTTGCGAGTATTTGATAGTTCCTTTCCGTCGAATCGCTTCCACCAACTTGATGAATTGAATTTTCTAAAAGATGAAATCGTTGGGACGTAGTTAATTGCTCGTTAAACTTGCCAACGTGCAGATTTAATTTCTCATTATTATTATTATCGAATTTATTGTTCGCGCGATAAATTAAACTTTTTAAGAGCGTTTCTATTCCCATTAATACAAGGATATCCCAAAGATATTCAAACGAATTTCGCGTAACATTTCGGATAACTCGTATTATCTCTTCGATCGGCCTAGTATGAACGTTCATAATTCTGGCATTGAATCGAAATGACGGGGATGTTATAGCTGCCTGCTATAACGTTCGTTAGTCGATACTGTCCCTCTTCGAAACCTTAAAGCGCTCTCGAAATGTTCATCGGAAAATCCTCGACCTCCTAACCTACATGCATCGCTGCTTCCCTGTACGAACTTTGATTGCGAGTTCGTGTTACACAAAAAAAAAAAAAAAAAAGAAAAATCATCGATAATTCGTCAAATTTGAAAAACAAAACTTCTCTTCAAATTTTATATTTTAAATTTTTGATTAATTAAAAATCTCTCTCTCTCTCTCTGAATAGACGCACTTGTAAAATTCGATCCGAAAATACTCGTATCGAATCGATCGTTCTCCATCTTGAAAGAAAGCGGAATACTCTTTTCCCCTTTGTGAAGAGAACACGGAGAAATTTTTTTTCCTCGAATACGCTGCAAGTCGGACGTTGCGAGCTAACCAAAAGAACATACTTGCCCGTAAGAAACGAGGATTACAGAGGCACGCGGCGGGCTCGAGGGTGGCCGAAAGCTTTTGTCTAGAATTGCTTGAAAACCGGCAATGAGAGTCCTCCCTCCACCCCCTCCTTATCCAGACCAATTACCTTCTTTTCCTTCATCCTTTTCTCCCAATCTCCCTCTCTTCGCCCTTTTTCCCCTCGAGGTGTCGCGAGCCCCCATCCCCGCCACACAAATTTCGTTCGCGTTCAATTTTAGCCGCGGGATAAGGGATAAATGCCAAAGTCGTTCGTCTCCCGTTCTACTCTCCCTCCATTCTTCTGTTCCCCCTCCTCTTCATGCCGTCTCCCTTCATTCTTCGTGCTTACCCTCCCAGGACGTCCTCTCTTTGCCGAGGATAGGCTCGTGACACCTTCGAGGATCACGCGGAATTAAAAGGAGACGAGAGGACGGACGTTTTTCGTTTTATCGCTCGAGGATACCTTCGGGAGGTCTTCGATGAAATGAAAAACATCTCGCAGCGAGGAGGTTCTTCAAAGCGCTATACGATCTACGTGTATTAATGCGAGCCGAGTTCGATAATTAATCGAATTAATTAATCTGCTTTCTCGATCGATCCTTTTTCTTTTTTCTTTTCCTCTTTTTGCTCGCGTTAAGAACAAAAGCGTTGGAATTAACATTTCTTCGACGCGTATGTAACTTTGTCCTGTCAGATATATATCTAGTAAATTTGTAGATGTCCACAATGACAATTTCAAAATTCACAATTTCGAAACTCTAAATAATCGTCGCGATCGTCGAGCTCTGAGTAAACTTTGGCTTTAAGAGCATTGTTCAAGCGTCTAACTACTATAACTGAGCGTGGAAGTCAAATAGACGTTTAACAAAATTAAATTATCTGATTATTCCTTGTTTAAACTCTCTTTAACTGTTCTACGATTAACTATATACGAGTTTCTTAACTTCTCTCTTATGCTCGTAAACTCGATTAAATTAGATACTTTCATTATGATTATCGTTGAAAGGAATCATTTTAGTGAGACAAAGATTTGATTGCGTCAACTGGATGGGGAAAAATTGGTAGCGGTCCTTTGCCAAAATTGGTGCCACGGGTCGAAAACTGTCAGGAATACGAATTATCACATGAGAACGTGGCGCGAATTCGTCCAGGGTTGTTACGAATTCCGGCTACGAGTCGAGAACTTTTAATTCCGTGTGATGTACAGCCCGGCCGTACGTAACTCTCACTTCTGCCCGACTAATCGATAACGAGAGTGAAATTGAAATTGACCGACGCGATATCGGTCGCTCGAAATCCATCGACCTGAAAATTACACACCGAGTTAAATATGATTTTTCGACTTCCCTTTCCCCCGTGCTAAATACGATATATTCATTCACGCTCGATTATCGTTCGTTGTAGAGACGGAAAATATCACGTAGCGGACTTGAAATTATTTTCGTTTCAAAATGCTTCCAATTTCTTTTCTTCGTTCTAATCTTTATCGATTCAACAAACCATTATTTAAGATACTTGAAATTTTATTTCTTCCTACGCAATTCTTTCAATCTCGAAACTTTTCTCCAATTTATCTTTTCCCTCGTTATCGAAATATCCTTAAAAAAAGTTTTTTTTATTCCATCAAAATACGCCAAAATTCTTTCAACTCGAATTTCCAAAATTCCTCGAAAATTTATCTCTCATCTTTCTCCTTTTTTTATTCATCCTAATTTCATCGACAATATTTTCACGCTTTCGATTCGAATTCGTCGATCGTTGCACGATCACCCATCCAAGCTAGCCATTGTCCGCTACAATGCACCGGACGATATTTTATATTCGAACAATTCGCGTGTTTTTCGCAGTTTAACTGGCGAGCTAGCATAATCGAAGGGTGGAAAGTTGGCGACGGGGCGGGCGTCGCGAGGCCGCGCAAAAGCGTTGGCCCAATTTACCACCGCAGCCAATTAGCTCGACACTCGCTCCCGTGCCTCTATTCAAGACGACCTTTGCGTTATTCCGGCCATTTCGAATTGCAACACGCAGCGCAGTAATTCCTTCCGCGAGCGCGTTCTATATACACGCGCATATAATATATATATATTCCTACTTATATGGCAACTTCATGCACTCTGTTATTACGTATCCTTGCACACAGAGACGTGAACGCACACAGAGCAATGGCAGGGGTGCTTAAAGTTGGACGTTTTGGTAATTCGACGCCACTCGTACACGGGCCGGTCGTGTAACCGGCGACCAGGCCGGCTGCTACAAGCGACAATTAGAATCTGTTTGCATAATCAAGATAATAATGGAAATTCTGAACGGCGCGCAGGGGATTATTTTGGCCAATGCGATATATATATATATATGTATACACACACAGATAAGGATAGAAGGAAGAAACGGCGTGTTATTATCCTGTCACACCGGCAAATCGAATTCACTATCAACTGGAATTGTTTAATAAATTTTTGCGGCACGAATCAAATGCACCTCCTATCGAATAACCTCGTATCGGTCTGGCCAACGCTTTTGTTTTCGTTCATCATGGAGAATGAAATGGATAAAATGAAAGGGAAAAGTTACTTGTTCGAGTGGGTATATATGTCCAGTTGCTAGCTACTGGACAGTTGCACAGCTTCGCCATCTTTTTTTTTTTCTTTTTTTTTTTTTGGGTCACATTTTTACATCGACAACTTTGTAACTCGATTCTCTATTCGAAGCTGCCATTTTCAAATTTCTGGCACGTATCCCGTTCCTCAGACCTTCTACAAATCTAATGGTCGTTCTCGTTTAAAAAGAATTTTCATTCGCGGAGAATTTTTTTTTTTTTTTTTTTTNNNCTCGCATAGGTATATATCCATAGTTGTTTCTAGTGTCCTTTTTTTTTTTATGGTTTCTTTTTCTCGCTGTATTTTTACCGCTGCGGTCCCAATTTTTGATTTTCTAGTTTTTATCTAGCTAAAAATTGTTTTTCTTTTTTTTTTTTTTTCATACCTCCTCGCTGTATTGTTTTCATTGCCGATTTTTTCTTCTTTTTTCTTTTCCTTTTTTTGATTACGTTACGCTATTTTATTTATTGTTGAAATTTTTTTACATGTTCTTGTCTTGTTTTTTTTATTACTGTAGCTTCTTCCGCGCGATGCTTTTTATTGCAACATTTTTTTTTTTTTAATGCTTTTACGCGTTTACATTTTAGATCATTTTCTTGTTATTAAAATTTCTCGTTTTTACAACAGAATAAATTCATTATCTTACATTCATTACGATAATTCTTTTTTCATCCGTATCTTTCTTCCCCATCTCGAACAGAGAAATCTTAATAAAATATCTTCCGTGCAAATAAAATCGTCATTGGCCACGCATTGCCAACAACAGAAGGATCAGCAATACACTTAAGCCAAGATAAGATATCTAACTCACAAAAATACACGATCAATCGTCAATCTCTAAACGACCGGTCCACGCAAAGGGAAAAGTTAATCGAATTCTTCGAATCCCATTCCCTTCTCGTATCAACCCCTCGACTATTCCGAATTACGAATCCTGACAACGCGATTCATCATCCATAACAGGTTCACCAATGGAAAGAAAGAAGAAGAGGGGTCCGATGAAAGGCGAATCGGTGGATTGGAAAGTTGAAAATAATAAATTGTGTCCATTAACAGCGAATCTAGGCTCTTAACTGTCCGTCCAAAGGGAACTTCGAACCCCTCTAGCCTTTTTCCTCGTTTCTCGCCGTCGATGATAATTCTTGTCCAGTTTCAACTGTCCGCCCGCGAACACGCTCTGGATACGCTTCTGTATCCGAAATGCAGAGTAAACTGCCTGCTGAAATAATTCCGTGACACGAGCAGACGTCGTGGGGGGAGAAGAAAAAAAGCATTATGAAATAAAACGACGACAATGACGACGACGATGTGAAAGGAGCGAAAGAAGGGTGCGTTTCGGCGGAAATTATCACGCGACGTGACGGAGAGAATGGTTTTCCGGCAAAGTTTTAGCCCGATGAGATATCGCTTTGAAAGATCGAGTCATTTTTTCTTCTTCTTCTTCTTTTCTTTTTTTATCCCCTTGCAAGATAATAGTTCGATTACGATACTCCTCTTCGATTCCTCGAGGATCAAACGGTATAATGGAAAGGCTTGCGTTTGATTTGATCCGTAAAGGGAAACACGATCGAATCGAAGGAGACTGACGAAACGTCGTTTATGCAAACTTTAACCGAATACCTTAGCTTACGTTCCTTGATCGCCACTTCTCGAAATTGATTTCTCGACAACCCCTCCTTTCACAATATCGAGTTTTACGACGCGAAAAAATCCGAAAATTTCTCCCCTCCCCCCGATCTCAATCAGAAAGTAAGTTTTGTAATGCTTGCTATGGATTCGAATATGATACGTTATAAATCGTGGTTACGAGATTGATATTTTTCCCATTTCGCGAAAGCAAATTCGTTCGAATCGACAATCGGCGAGAATCGCGATCTGATTTAAAATTATTTCTATTTCTATCGATTATTATATCTCGATACGAAAAGAATAATATTTAATACTGCGATTTTTTACGCAATTATACACATACATAACACACTTAATAAGATCGTTATAAACAATGAAATGAAATTTACTATATAAATTTATCTATCAAAATTAGAAAAATTTTGAAAACGTTATAACACCGAAGATAGCGAATTTCGATCGAGTAAAGAAAAGAATATTTTTTATAAAGAATATCGTTCACTATTTTCCTTATCTTCTATTCCGATGTTTCTCTCACACTTCGTCTCCAACGCTATGCAAATTCTTTATATCTCTGCGACCAATTGAGATATCAGAACGAATCAAAATATTAGATTCCTCTATGTTTCGAATTTTGACGATAAAATTTTAAAACAAACACAATAATATAGGGGACATTGATCCTTCTTGTATGACTTTTTCGTATCAGACTATACATAAAATTATATATATAGTTTCGTACGATCTTTTACCTCGAATTACAGATTTGAAGATAGGAATGGAAAACTATTTGCATAGAGTTAGGGATGGAAATAATATTCTTAAGAATAAACATGGGAATTTTTGTCGACACCACGAAACGATAGTCAGCGATATAATTTTACGAAGAGAATTCGTTTCTCGAAAAAAAACTACTACGACTATTCGAAATTTTGTTCTGTTTCACGTAGAAACAAGTTCTACTACAGAGAAGATACAGGCGACTCTCTTCCCGTCCTGTGTCTTTGAAAATGGCACCGCGCGTGGTGTAGAACGGATCCTGGATGCAATACCGTGTAAGATAAAGTAGGCGTGAAATAAACGCGTTCTTGACGCGGATTCCTCCACTCTTTCCCTACATCCACCGTGTCTATCCACCGTGAACGTGTCCTCGTAAGTGTACTCGGCCTCCCCCAACCGAAAGAAGCTCGCGAAACGATCGTGCGACGAATTCGCCGGCAGAGCAGACGGATGCCATTTTACGCGAATTAATGTAAACACAGAGAAATACTCGAGCGTGATAAATTGACGCGAACAAATTAGATCTCTCGTCATGAAATTAACACCCGTCGTCGGGCGAAGCGGTGGCGGTGGCGGTGGCGTTTCGATCGTGACACGTAATTATTCGTCGCTTTTTCGCTTTATACGCGTATTTTTCCCGGTTAATATGCAACCTTTCGTGTTTTAATCGCGGTACACACAGTTTTACGCGTCTTATAAAATCATTTATATAACTTTTTAACCAATCATTCGGAATATTGACCATTTATTTTCCTTTCATTAAATGAAAACATCGAGCGAAATTAAATCAAGTGATTTGATAGAGTTGCATTCGTTGGCAAACGCGCGCGATTACAACGAAAAAAGAAAATATATACATCACGCACATTCGATTTTATCATTATATCCGAATCTTCTCGTATTAAACATCTATATTTACTTATTACGCTTAAAATATTATCGTATACGTGATTAAGCGTATTATACATACGTTAAATTTTACAATCTCGCAATTATATTTCTCTGCGTTCCCCAAACTTACTTACGTTCGTTCTTATTTCATTATTTCTCGAAATAAGAACGTATCTTTTATTTTCACTCGCGATCCACTCCGATTCCGCCTGGCGAATTCACAACAGCGTCGCGTCCCACACTTCTGCCCTCCTCTTAAACTGTTATGCGAAACTGTTATTACCTCTTAATACAACCTCGAAACAAGTTCATTTCTGGAACAAAAAGCGGTGAAAAGGCGGAAGCGGAGGATAATAAAGCAGCGCGCGACACACGCGCGGTGTAAAGAAAGAAGCGGGGATTAAGAGGAGAAAGGGAGGGAGGGAGGGAG
>NW_006263504.1:61882-63173 GCF_000469605.1 Apis dorsata
GAAAAGAATATACGAAAAGACGTCTGCACTTAATTTCGCAGCGCTAATAAGGTTACAACGGAAACAGTGCTTTCGCTTTCGCGTGTAAGTTAATACACGTTAAAAGCGGAAACGCTTTTCGTACGTAGCTGCAGAAACAAAGATAAGTATATTAAACGGATTTCAAGTGCTTTCTGTTGCTGCGGCAACAAAGATAAGTGCATTAAACGGATTTAGTTTCGAGGCCTGGGAGAAGATGACGAGCCACTTTGTTAATTGAGTTTTGCCCTTACGGTACCGCCTGTATACTTCTCCCCCTCGGGGGGTATTAAATAGCACGGGCTGCATTAGCCCGAGCTCTATCGACGATACTTCCGGCATCGTGGAAACCGAAGAATATTAATTATTCGATTCAACGATCCCCCTCAACCATCCATCCTCTCGCTATCTTCCAATTACCATTTCGGATAATTGCTCAACTTTTCCAAGGATGACGAAATAAGATCTCGATATCCTCCCGAGTGTCTTCGAGTAATCGTCGATTTTTATACATCGCGAATTTTTCTTCCACGAAGAAGGGAACAAGTTTCGCCATTATCCTCGAGATATCCTCTTTGCTGCACACACACACAGCTCGCGCGAAAAAGAGACCTCACGTTGCGTCTGCGAAATCAGCGCAGCACCCCGTAATTATCCAGACTTCCGCGAACTCTGCAAACTTCGGTATTACGAGATTCAAATCGAATCGCAGAAACTCGACAGAATGTCGCTTCTCTGCATCTGGTGCCGACAATACTTGCCGCTCGGGCGCGAATCAACGTAAAATGTCTCGCCAAGAAGCGAGTTCGCACAACTTCCCTCGACCTCCTTTACCGTATTTCATCCGATTCTTTCCGACGCTCTCCCCTCTGTTGCTTCCTCGACTTTTCTCGCGCCTCTTCTCGTCGATGATTTCGTAATTCGAAGCCGTTACTCGAAACGGAACGCCCGGATCCGAAAGGGGTGTCGGAAGAATTCAAATTCCGTGAAAGAAGGAAAAAGGAGAGGGAGAAAAAACTTTCCCCTCCGAATCTTCACGATCCATCGCCAAATACTCTCGTCTCCTATTCGCGAACCAACGGTCAAAGGGAACGGTTAAAAGTTTCCCCTTCGAGGATTTCATACGAGACCAGAATCGAGGATTAAAAACGTTAATGGCGGATACGTATCAGAGGGTAATAGGTTCGCGGCAACTTTTAATCTCTCCACCACCTTTTTCTTTTTTTTTTTTTTCACGAGAAAAAGACGAGTTTCCCGCTCCGGCCCGAACGAC
>NW_006263504.1:63198-70462 GCF_000469605.1 Apis dorsata
GAGAAAAAGACGAGTTTCCCGCTCCGGCCCGAACGACGGCCCGTGGATAGTTAAATTCGTTTTCGTTTCGTTCCGTATTTCCTTCCGTTTCGTTCATTTTTTCCCTCCGATTCCGGGATCGCGGCCGGGTTTTCGAGCTCCCGTTAAATGGTGACAAGCCTGCCGACCGCGAGTCGATCGGACATTTTATCACACGCGTTTCGACACGGATCCAATTTTATCCCGAAACTCTTTCCACTCTTTCTTTTATCGCGAATATATTATCGCGAAAAGTCCAGAAAACGAGCCAAACAATATACACGTGTAGTTGGAAAAAATCGCACGTTCGAAGCTAATGACAATTATTATATACGCGAGAATAGCACGTGAGAAAGCACGATCCCGAATTAATTAAATCGAACGCATTGTCCCCGCGGGCCATTTACCCGAGAGTGTCTATGAAGCAGCTCCGCGCCTCGAAGGGAGTCATTACGAAAATTGATACGGATCTGTGGGAAAGCGGCGGTAACCGGTTCATCGAGCGAAGTCTGATTAAACAGAGGATGTCAAGGAATAGGAGGAGGAAGGGACGATAGGGTTCTGAAAGTTGGAGAACAAGTTGGAGAACCGAAAAGATATCGAGAAAGGAATTCGAGATTGGCGCCGACCACCACTGACCACCTTCAACAGCACTTTTCGCAGTTTGCCCGAAAAAGGAGGACACCTTGCAACACCTTGCCCTCCCCTGTTTCCGCACCATGGTTCATCAAAGGGAGGAGGAGAGGATAAAACGGAGCGGCCAACTAATCAGACTCGGGTCAATCCACTCCGAGCCGTTTCCCCGGAGAAGAGGATGTTTCCTCTCGGCGGACAGGATAATTTAAACTTTCCTCGGCAACCACGATGCGCACGTATGTGTCCACCGCTGTATCTCGATCACTCCGCTAAACAGAATTAGATACGAGCGTCAAATTCAAACGTTAACCACTACAAAACTCGCGGATGTAACGGACCAGCGACCCTTGGCTACGTTTTCGTTCCGTTTCTCCGCGCCGCGTCGTTAACATTTCGAACCGAAAATTATTCGCCATCCGAGTTGGAGTTCGCGCGAATGTACGGAACGATGCGACCCCGAACGAGAGAAAAAACCGACTACGTATAACTAAGTACGTATAACCCGAGAACGCGCGAGAAGATAATTTAAACTTTCGTTTCGAATATCATTCGAGTTTAATTACCGGCTGGATGTCACGAGCGGATTAGCTTCGCCGTGCCGTGTCTTATACACTCGTGTGTATAGACGCGGAGGGAAAGGGAGAATACACTCCCGGGATCTGTTTCGAACTGAAATCAGGGCTTATTGTGCTACAAATGAGGACACCGACGCTTGAATTCCGTTGTTGATGTTACCCATTCTTTCGAAAATATATACGTGTATATAAATATACGTTCGGTCACGGAAATAACGTGCGTCTTCATGTATGCGGTATCCAACAAGGAGATTCATCTGGCTCGAAAATTCTGATTTTAATGAAATTTCCATCCGTTGTTTCGTCTTTTCAAATACGAAACGTGACGACGGTGAAGACAGGGTTATCTTAGTCACGTCTCATTAACGTAAACTCGAATCGTTCGAACGTATTATGCACGATGTATCAATGTCTCGATATCGATCTTTCGAAGTGTTTCTCGGGATGTAAATTTTCATCGAAGCAGCCGACGTATCCACGGTCTCGATCGAACTTTCCTTCCCGTTAAATCTGTTCCACTAACCCACGTCGTTCCACGTCCACAAATCCTCTCCAAGCCCACTTCGAATGTTCAATTAAGGTGATTCTCCGGTATTACGGAGAATCGAATTCGATTAAAATTAAAATTCGTTAAAATTCTAACGAATTTTCGGTTGTAACCCGGCTTTCGATACGCTCTCCGTGAAACGGAAGCGGAAAAATTCACACAGATCGCGGAAAAAACCGAGGCAATTTAACTTTGAGAAAGCGTGTTCCGCGCGTCGGCTGTGAATGCGACCAAGGCTTTTGACGAAAGCAAGCGTCGTATCGATATGGTCAGGAGGAAAGGACTTTACTGCTTCCTAACGGAATACATTACTCCTTAATCCGTTTCTGGCGCTCGGATAAAACGGATAGGAAACGAATTCGGTGGCAGCTTTTAACGCTGATCCAAAAACATTTCGATTTATAGAGCGAGAAAACGAGTGTGTTTTCGAGTTTTCCGCCTCTTGAGAAAAACTTTCCACGCTCGTATGTAAAGCAACATTTTCACGAGCGACGTCATCGATTGCTTCAATCGATCGAACTTCATCGTACGATTAAACGAGGTGAAACGTCGTTTTATAATTTCCATCGGGGGAAAGCGAGCTTCGAACGGTCTCTCTTTTTCGATTCGAAAAATTCTTCTTCGATGAAACTGGATCCCCCTGTAACGAGTTTAACGCGGAAAAAAGTACACGATCCACATATATATGTATATATAAAACTAACAATGGCCCGTAAAAGAACGTAACGCTCGAAACACGTTCCCGCACAACACGTGTACCGCGCGCGAACACGGGGGTGGTTTTTCCGAGAGGGAAGAAAAAAATCATTCGTCTTCCTTTTATTCCGGTATTCGTAGGATAGTTTTCGCGCAATAGAGCCGCCAGTAACCGAAATTCCACGCTTACTGCGCCACGACCTCTCCGCGAATGTACGATACGATAATAATAACATGGGCCGCGTACGACACGGTGTTTACGTTTACGCGTTGCCTCGAATCGATGGAAAAGGCAATGTGGCGCGGAAACGAGAATTTTCAAATTTAGGAAATCGTAAACCACGGAAATTTCGTTATCCATACGGGGTTATCGCGTGGGCGCGTTTAAAAGTATCGGGCGGAAGGGGGAGGAAGGGAAACGAGTCAACGATTTATGAGGCTGACAGTCGCGCTTTAACATCTTTATTTCACTGCCATTCCCCGGTTGCCGAATATTTATCGGCGGTCCGTCCATTTTTCCGTGTCTCGCGCAGCTACAAAATGCCCTCGTTAATCGAGAGGCTTACGTCAATTACGCTAATGAGCGGCCCGGAACGAGCGCGGACGGCCAACTTACCATTATTCGGAAAATTAACGCTTAAACCGGGCCCCCTCCTCCCCCTCCCGACGCGCTATGAATCCGTTTAAAGGCACGCTCCGCTTCAATTTTCCGTTTCGAATTCAACTTTGATTACTCGTTTACGCCGAATCGAATTATCCCCTCGTTCACCCTTCCCTCCCTTCCTTTCCCCGCTCTACCTACCATCTACCGAAAACGCGTTTCGAATTATTACGTTTTTACGATGCGAGTTTTTGCGAATTTTTGCCTAAAACTCGTCGATAAAATTTCTAATAACTAAGGAAATTTGATATTTGGATGATATGGATAAATCAACTCACCTCCGCTTCTTGGCGTGTCGGTAGGACCGGACCGTTGTCGCAACCCTGAAACAAAAAGAAAGAAAAATTACATGCTTGTTTTATCAGTTTCTGAGAGAAAACTGATCGCGAACGAGTGAAACGGTGGGAGGGAGAGATTAAATTATTCTCCACGCGAGTGGATCCAGAAACGAAAAGATCCACCGAGATCTCTCGATTTCTAACGGTGGAGCGCGCGCCCTCCTTCCTTTCTTCTCCACCCCGTAACATAATAGGTAAATTAATTTTCAGAAATATTCGAAAATTACAGCGAAACTTGGCCGACCGTGGCGAACACTCGAGTAAAATGTACTCGATCGATCCTCGTCCGTAAGCTGATGCGCTCTCGCATTTTAATGAGTCTCATTTTTTTAATAATTAACGACTGTTCCGGCGGGAACCGGATCGCTTTTTCACATCTTCGCTAGAATTAAAATTCCCTCGAATTGAAAAATGGAACGACGATGGAACAAGGATGAATCTTCGAATTACGAGAATTCCTCTCTCTCTTTCTTTCTCTTCCTCCTTCGTTGAAAAAGAATAAGGGAAAAAAATAACTTTTCACGCGATAATAGATCTACTTCCGAAATCACTGAAACAAGAGAACAGATTTATATAGAACCGGGAAAAACCAAAGCGTGCATTCGTTCCAACTTTATCGCAACTGATCGCTATTTTCGAATCGACTTCGAATTTTTTATTTTGACAGTCCGATGAAAGGAAGAATATACGATAGAAATGAATGGAAGATACGTATTTCATTCTTCCAAGAAGTAAGACGGATATCTTTTAATATCAGGCTTAGAAAGGTATTCGTCGATAATTAAATTCGCTTAAACATCGATCAAGATAACGACTCCGAGTTATCCGAGAGACGAAAGATTTTTATCTATCGATTGCCTGGCATCGATAACAATAAGAAATAAGAAACGATAGAAAACTATATTTTAACGACATTTCGAAATGCACGTCAAATGCACGAAATATCTGTCGCGTAACAAGCGAAATCCAGGTTGCAAACTCGCCAGAAGAAAATCGTAAAGAATTCGGGTTTCGAAGGGGAGAGTGGAAGTGGCGCAAGGTGTTCCAGCTGACTTTTCTCACTGGAATTCTCCGTGTTTCTCGTTCGTCGAACATAAACGGCAAAGTTAACGTACTTACAGTTCCCTATCGGATCCAGATCCCCATCATGTGCGCCGGTTTTATATCACCATCCCGGCCACCCTCTCTCCACGGCCCACCCTCTCACCACCACGACCTTCGCCTGTATAAGCGGCACGTAACTTTCGCATTCAAACTTTATCCCCACGCTACTTTTTGAGCACAACGTCAACTTCGCTGTTCCAACAAACTCGCTGAATTACAAATCGAACGTGGCACCACGCTGTGCTACGAAAGGGGATAAAAGTGACGCGGCGTTCCAACGAACGATGAAACGGGAGAAAAAAGAAGAAGAAGAAGAAGAAGTTAAAAGATGGATGGATGGATGAGAAGAAAGAAAGAAAGAGAGGAAAAAGGAATGAGACAAGAGAGAAAAAAAAAAGAGAAGAAGGATACGAGAAACGAGTAGGATAGAAGAAGGTTGGAAAGGAGAAGCAGAAACGAGGGGTATTTCAATCTCGTTCGTTGGCTGTAAGGCACCCGACGCATCGAGTTCGAAAACTTTCGCTTCTCGTCTGGCTGACTGAGTTTTTCCAAGTGGTATAGAAACCGGATCCTAGTTCAGGGATCGTGCACACATTTTCACCGGTTCACCTACACGCGCGCACACCCCTATACCCCTCCCCCTCCCTCCCTCTTTTGCACGCTTGGTCTCGAAAAAGAAGAAATAGCCTTCCGCTTGGCAGTTTGTTTAACGAAGCGACCCGGTAACGTGGGTATTCTTTTTTCCCAACAGATAGGAGAGGGGTGAAAACTTTACCCGCTCTTAATTCTGTTTACAGTAGCGAGGCCTCGTCACGAGTTTAGCGAGCGGGATAAATTAACGAGCGTGGCCATAAATTCTCGAGAATTAAGAAGGTAGTGTCCGAAATGCATTCGCCATTGCGAGCACGGCCATTCAAATTGGTTATCTCGATCGGAAAATGGAACGTACTCAGATTACATTCCTACCATTGTCAAACCCTGATCACTTTTGACGATCCTCGTTCAAACTCGTCGAACACTCGCCAAGGTATAGAAGAGGTAGAAAAAGGAATGGATCAGTTATCATCCACCGTTATATACCGTCTATCGTCGGTTTGTACAACGGTGAATAGAGAAGAATAATTACCCTCAGACAGGATCGTTGCAACGCCGCGACTTTTATTATTTTATTGGAGCGGAGCAAACAGAGAGCGGACGACTTTACACTCGTACCCTAGGATAGGATCTATCGTAGGATAGATCGTTTCGAGAAAGGTTCTATAAACGGAGAGTAGGAGGGAGGGAACGATCGAAGTGGCGAGTATTTATCGCGATGCCGGAGGTGGACAGTTACGGAGGACGTCGTAAACTTATCGTTATATAATAAAGCAATGTCTTGGAGCGAGTTCTTTAACGAGGATGTTGCTCGAACGATTTGAAAGCACGGTCTTCTCGAAAAGCTATAAAAGTCGAGGAGAGTCGATTCGAGGAGAGAGAACTGGAGGAACTCGGGGAAAACTGTCGGGGAGCCCTCGCCATCGAAGGACGTGTATGAGGACAGTCGATGGCCTCCCGTTTTCTATAGGTGAACACGGTCGCATAGTCGGTGGCTTCTTAGATCGAGTGCGACAATATGTATCGCGCGTATGTATGGGTCGGGTTGTAAGTTGAACAGGGAAGGAAGCGGGGAGCGAGAAAGATAAGAGGGACGTGGGCAGACTCGCTACTCCACCGATAAGAGATCACACCTAACTTAACCTAGTCTTTACCCTTGGACGAACGACCAAGGGGGCAACCCTTAAGAGCGACGTACTCCGCTGAATGGTTGATATCCCACATTTTCTTCCAGTTTCTTCTTTTTTTTTTTTAACCAAACGTGCAATTTCCTATTAAATTTAAATTCGGATATTTTGAATATTTTGAAGAAAACTTCTTACGATCGATTCGATTCTTCGTGATGGATAAGAGGAGTGATTCGTATAAACGATTCTTTAATTGGTTCGAACAACACACGAGAATAATCCGATCGTCAGTCACAAACAACAACAATTGTATACGAACGTATACCGCCGCTTTGCCAGTGACATTCCATACATTTTCCCTTCCTCTTCCGATTGCTAAAAGCGATCGATTTGCATCCGTTTTATTCTATCTCGCTGTCACCGTGCAGATCACGTTTTAAAATTATAAAAACGTGGGTGGAAAAAATAAAAAAAAAAAAAGAGAGAGAGAAACGAACGATCTAATTCGAGGTGGAATTGAACAACAGATGAGTGATCGAAACTATTTAGATATATTTCACCGTAATTGTGGCTTAATTCGTTTCCCGACAAATTTGTTTAACCACGATCGGTCGCGAATTCACGTATCGTCCAGCGAGAGAGAAAGAGAGAGATATATAGAGAGAGAGAGAGAGGGAGAAATTGAGAGGCGGAGAGATAGTCTGAATCGAACGTAATTTACAAAACGAACGAATTCGTGGCACCGCGAGGCGAGCGAATCGCAAAAACACTCCCGAAATTATTTTTATTGTATATATATTTAAAATATGTGCGAGGGGAAAAAATACAATTCCTCTTTTGAAACTGCGCGATATACAAAATCAACGTCGAGGGGATGAAGGACAGGAGGATGAATGGAGGGGCAAAAAAAGAAACAGAAAAAAAAGGTTAAAAAAAAAAAAAAAAAGATAGGAAAGGGGGGAAAAAAA
>NW_006263504.1:70667-79496 GCF_000469605.1 Apis dorsata
AAAAAAAAGTAGAACGATCGCTGCAAGCTGTTGGCACAAGCCCCATGAACGATGCAACGTATATGCGCGCGTATATGTGTATAGATTATCTAAATGGATCGTTCCTATGCGCTGCTACATACGCCCTCGTTCACCCCTGGCTTCTTTTACCTCGTTGCTTTTAATGACGACATTACGAGCCGGCTTCAGAGCTGGCCGTTATTCGCGAATAATTTACGGCAAATATTTATCTAAGATAATTGTTCGTACAAAGTCTGTTCAATTGTACAGCCACCAGCTATCCGGATAACGGGTTTGAGTTCGTTTACGTAATAATTATTTGTCGCAAATACGAGGGTGTAACGGTGCCGTCGATATTCGCTTCGAGTTACTTACTCGAACAAAGTTGTTTTCGCGATAACGATTCCTTTCAATTAAGAATTATTCGCTTATTAAACTACATTACTTTTCATCACGCGCGAATATTTAATACGTGATCTGTAATCGTTTCAATTTCAACGATGCTTCCAACCGTTGAAATAACGCTGAAAATTATTATTAATCATTTGCCGAAAAAAAATGTTTGATTACAGATCGTGGAAATAAAACATTCGTCGAAATGTTCCGTTCCGTTTACAGTGACGCAGATTAATCGAATAAAGGTGAGCGCCAAAATTTCCTGAAATTTACGCCTCGCGGTATCGTGCTATTCGATCCTATCTCTCAACGACTAGCAGCAGAGAGAGAAAGAGAAAAATGATCCGCTTCGAACGATGAATTATACGAAGGAAACGAAAAAGATAGATCGAGAGAGAATTAATATCTCGTTCCTCCCCGATCTGAAGACCGACGCAAACAAGGTTTTAAAAACAAACCTTTATTTACCTATCTAGTACTGAAATTTCCAAATGTAACGCGTCAAACGCAGCTGACCCTTTTAAATTCTCTCTAAAATCGATTTTCCTCCTCTTGACGCGATAACATTATACAAACTACGATCGAATTGATCTTTTATCGAAATAAATATAGTATAATAGATTAAACGTGGACAAGAATCAAGGGATATTTAGCTTCGATCGAAATCGTAATTACGAAATCAATTACGGATATCAAAATCACTTTATCGCAATACGAATGGTAAAATATACGATGATACCTTCACCATTTCAATTTTCTAATTCTCCGAAACGACAATTGAAACTTCCCCTCGAAAGCAAGGCTATTCATCACCGCGTATCTACCATTATCATGAACACTTCGATGGACTCTAGGTTATCCGGCGCCAATTTATCACTATATTGGTATCACGGTATCGGCAACGGTAAAAACATGAATTTATCACCAAGAAACCTATTCTTTGCCAAGATATAGACTCCCGTTAAATGATGCTCGAAAACATAATGATGACGAAAACGAGCTAACGACCGCTTGAAATCCGATACACGCTTTTTCTACGCCTGACAACATTCTACGCGTATAAATTCATCCATCCCGCGATCAATTAATCTTTATATCGAGATAAAAAAAAAAACCTCCGTAGGTTACAAAAAAAGACGTTCCAACCATCCAGCTATCTACCCTTCGCGATAAAAGCGATTTTTGAACCATTGTTCGAAACGAAACATCAAACAATCAACAAACCCACGTCGCAAAACCGTGTCGTACGAGACACGTCAAACAACCTTTCTCCGTAATTTCATCCCCTCGCTAATCTAGAAAAACGCTCCCCCTTTCCCTATGCGTCGAGCGACAAACTAACCGACTCTCCGACTCTGAAAAATCCCTCGCGGGGCCGTATACCATTTTCCAACTATTTTTCAATCGGCCGAGCGTTGCGCAGCGTTTTCCCTCCGCGGACCAACCGGACAAAGCAGACGTGTTTTACGTGGCCGCGCGGAAAGTAACGATTGTCCGTTCCCGTATTCACCAATTTCGCGTTTTAACGTTCCGCGTGACCCACCAGCCAACAGCCGCGTTGTGTATCATGGCTCGCGTGCAAGGCGCCCAACGAAACTGTTGGGCTCTCGTTGTATCGTCGAAAACACGAAAATTCGTTCGAAAATACCCGTGACGCTTTGCCGCCAGCGTGGCCGATAAGCGTGGACGAATCGCCTTGGTCAGAAGCAACGCGCACATGCACACGCACACGCGTCGTCAGGCAACGTCGAGTTGATACCTCTCCGCGCGAGGTACAGGCGAATGAGCGTGAAATCGTGATGAATAAACAAGAAAAAAAAGGAGAGAGAAAGAGAGAGGAGGATAAGAGGAGAGTGAGATAAGAGGAAAAGATGAGAGAAAAAGTTGGAGAGGAACAGGATGGAACAGGTCGTGATACGAGTAAACGTTATAGACGAAAGATAAACTTAGGTTGGTATAAATAAGGAAGAAGGGTTACGTCGAAGGAGGAATTTAAATTCTTTCGCAAATTTTTATAATGATAAGGTTTTCGGGATTAAAATTTGGGTAAAAATAAATCTTTGATTTCTTTTTTTCTTCTGATACAATCTAAAGTATACGCGATAAATTGTGGTACCTTGGTTGATGCTAAATTAAACAAAGAAGAAAACAAAAAATTATAATTATAATGGAAATTGTTATGGAATGATGAAAAGGAGAGGAAAGGGATGAAGGAAGGAAAGCAATTTAAGCAAATAAATGGTACGAGAAAAGAAAGGGAAGAAAAGAAGTTGTTGTTGAATAATACGTACTTTTCTCCCTTCTTCTTTTTTCAAGCTCTAAACAAAAATGAGTTAACGCTTATCTTATTATATCAACGTAGAATTTTTATACTTTATCCTTTCTCTCTCTCTCTTCCTTTCACGTACAAATACCTTTACGAACTCGTAACTAATTAAATCAAGACTAATCGCTATAATATCGTTACTAATTAAAACGAAATAAATTCAGAGATATCATATCACTCCCAGATACTATTTCTTACGATATTCGTTTATTAAAAAATGAACGAGAAGATTTAAAAAAAAAAAAAAAATTAATCCATCCTGATACGAGGGGACGAACGACCACATTGGATCGTACTAAAAATTAAATCGACGCTTAAAACAAAGCACGCCCGCGGATATCGCTGCTAATGAATATGCAAAAGGGGCGCAGGCTTTTCATAAGCATTCCAGGATTTCAAACGAAACGCGGCCCAGTTTGGTCCGCTTCCACCCTGCACGCGATAGTAAATCGTTAAACTAAAATTTAATCTCCCGATACACGTGCCCTTTCCTCCTTTCCTGCGGATAGCACGCGGCAAAATCTCAATGAAACCGCCCGTCTACGTCGTCTGAAGAAAAATTTATAGCGGCAACTGGCGATGCATCCTGTTCACGGAATTTAATCGCCAATTCCCGATGAGCCATCCATCCGAGAGCCATCACCATCCTATTTAAGCTGAACGACGAAAACTGCTCGATTTAAATTCGTGAAACGGGCAATCGAGCAATGAGCATTTTGCCACGAGGGAAAAAGGGGAGAAAAAGAGGAATCGAAGCAAGAAAACCGTGTCGTTCCTTTTATGATAGAAAAATATCTATTCATTTGTAGAATCTATAGATAACTGATTCGAAATTTAAAATCGAATCGTATAATGAATCACGCTTTCAAAATTAAGCAACATTTCTGTATCTACATTTCTGTACATACAATTAAAAAGAAAATTCGTGGATGAAGATAATACGAATGAAAATCGTATCTGATTCAAAAGAAATTACGATAATATAAAAAAAAAATTTGGAACATCTCCCGCAACATGTCCTCGATCTCGGAAAAACGTACGGAGAGGGGGAGCAAAAGTCACAGGCAAAAAGTGGAAGGAATGGATACTGGCAGTGGGCGATCGGTGAAAGGGAAGGAGAAGCCCGGTTGTCGACAACCGCGTCACTCGATCAAACGGAAAAACGTTGGGAAGAAAGGAAGACACGTTATAGGTTCTCCCTATACCACCGTCGGACGGTAGAGAAAATTTTTTTTCCGCCCATCTCGCGGAACGCATCGTTTCGAGTTCTATTCTTAAGTTGGGCGGGAATGTGAAATCGCGTTGGGCTGCAAAACTTTGCCGCTGCAACAGGATTACCGCTAGCCTCTTTTCTCGGCCGGCCGAGTCGAAAGCTGCGCTAGACGAACGGAATATAAACGAGGGAAACCCGAAGACGAAACCCGGATCGATCGCGCGCACGTGATAAGGCGGGGCGAAGACGCAACGAGACAGCTTCGTTGGGGGTTGTTCGAGGCCCGAGAACACGTGCGGAACATTTCAAACGGCGATTTCGATATCGGGGATCTTGCGGAAAAATTCGATACGAGTCGACGGGGCTATCCTTCCTCTCCAGACGCTCCAGACGTACACCTATACGTGGTGTACGTCTAACACGCGAATGGAATCGTGACATTATCGAGGACATCGAGGATTCTTTCTACGATCCACCTCTTCGACCATCAATTTTTGATCGGCATCGGCGTATTCATCAACGATGGTTTCGACGGAAGTTCGGGAAGAATAAAGATTATCCGATGCGACTTTTGAAAGGTCGAGGAGAGGATGTGACGTAGAAAGAGAGGAGGGACGAAGGAAAAGAGGATCGAAGAGGGATTAATATCACGCATCGTTTAGATCGTATTTTCTGGAAATAAGTGGAACGTACGGCCCGTGTCCATTTCGACCTATCTCTACCGACCACCTTCCTCCCTTCCTCCGTTCGTTCACCTCCCGCTATATACATTCCTGTATAGCAACCCAGCCGCGAACAAAGCAACGCCGCAATATCGTACGTGATTTAAGAAAAGTTTTCTTCGAAATTGTTCGTGTTATAACCTTTTGGAGTGGTTCCAACGGAGAACAGAATGCCTAAGATAAGAATTTTCCCTCGCGGCTTCTCGCTGTCACGACGCGGCCGATATCCAGAACGGAGAAGGGAAAAGGAGAAATCGAATCGCTCGTGATAAAGAAAGCAAAGAAGGTTGTTAATTAAACGAGTGTACGACACGTATAATACGTGTATTCGATTTTTCTCCAGGCGATAACGAAACTGTCCAACTGAAAATTTCTACGATCCTTCGATCCGTGCCTAGTCTCTTTCTTTTTCCCTCTCTCTTTCTCTATCTTATCGCCGTGTTAACATCCCGTGTCAACCGATGTTTTCCAATCAAAAAGAAAAAGATTTTAGTTTTCAGAAGCGGCAAAACACTTCGGCAAAAAATTGTAGGAATTTTAATTGCAGAAATAAAGAGGAATTTCACCCCGGAATCCATTTATTTGCAAAATTCTCGTTTCCAAGCGTTTCCTTACCGGTTTCCTATTATTGTTCCAATGCGATACAAAGGGAAAAAATTAATTTCTTCCCGAAGAGAGCGGTGTTTTAAATGTTTTAAAGGGGCACCATCACCCGTCGACAAATGGGTGTGAAGCAAAAGTCATCGCAGAGACACCACTCGTTGGAGAGTAACGCGTTAATTAATGATTCCAATCTCATTTATCATTACAGCTAGGTCGGTGAAACGAGGAACCGTCTGGAATTATATAGCGCTTCCTACCTCTTCCTCCTTTCTCTCTCTCCCTTCCATCCGTACTCGACACCACCAGACACAGACACCCGCACCATCCTTTCTTTCTCCCACCTTTCTTTAATTAAATAACTTCAAGACACTATCCGTTACTTCATCTACCTACTCTCGTCTGTTCGCCCGCCACCAATCTACTTTTCAGATCTGAACACGGGATACCCATTAAGACGAATTCACGGAATTCGATATTTCCGATATCCGGTTGCTTATCCCCCTAAAACCACCTCTTGTTTCCTCTTGTTCCTCGAATTTTCGCGAGAGCGAAACCAACCCCTCCCGTTTCCTTCAATTTCTTCCGGCCAAAGGGAAAAGGAGACCAGACACGCGGTGTTCGTCCCCGAATTTATTTCTTAACTCGAAACTCCTCTAAAAAATCCATCGATCGATCCTCGAACGCGACACATTCACGCGTGGCGAATACGACAAAGCGACACTACAGTTTTTCATTTATCGATGCCACCAGTTTGTTTTTCTTCGGCCTTCGCCCTCCTCCTCCGGATGGACCGTGTATACGCCACGTGTTCGATATTCCGGAAAGGAGATTCGGAATCACGATGAAACGTGACGGATGAGAGGAAGGAAGGAAGAAACGAAGAGGGGGGAGGAATCGAGAGGAAGCCCATTGTCGGTGGTATATCGCCGGAGCTGTCTTGTCAGCCCATCCATTATTCAAGTCGCGCGACTTACCAGGCTGCGCTATGCCATCCAATGCCATACACGCGAGTTCTCATTAATTCTTCTTTATACGTTTGCTTAATACCGCCAATCCTTTCGCCTCGTTCGCGTCGCGCCCCGTTCAACTTTCGTTCGACACGTGTCAACGCGACAGCGGAACAACCGTCGACCATCCGATATCGATCTCTCGCGCAATGTTTCAAAGTGATCGTGACTTTGTCACGTTCATATAATTATAGGAATTTTTCCTATACGCGTTTCACGGATGACTAAAATATTGAATTAATAAAGAGGATGCAAATTTTTAACCCTTTGCTCTCCAGCGGTGACTCTCCGACACCGCTGGGATTGTTGCGGCAACAATATTTATTTATGTTTGATTTTTTTAGAATGTAAATAGATTCCTAAACTCTTTACGTATAATCTTGATGAGTAATTATCTTATGGTAATCTTATGAGACCACCGAAGGCGCGGAGTCTGGAGTTGCTGGTTCGACCGAGCGAAACAAGCCTGAAGTATTAATAACATCAAGAAATTCGACATTCGATTCGATAATTCGACAGTTGTCATATTTAATCTATTTCAAGCGGTTAAAGAAAAAAAAGTTGAACAATTATTCCATCCCTTGGATGTACAAATGATATATTATAACCTCTTAACTAATAGCAAGGGGAGTCCCCGATTGGCACTCCCAGTTCTTTCTTCAATCCAATTACGTCTAATTAAACGCGATGATCGGAGAGTGAAACGTACACGCGTTGAAAAATCCGCTCGATAAACGGTCAACAACCTCGAAGCGAATCAATTTCACGGATCCCCTTCTCCTCCCCGTTGGAAGGCCGAAATTCGGTCGCGGCTCTTCGCGCACCGGAGATTCCATCCCGCCAAAGTTGCGTCGGACCGCATACTTTCACCCGAGACAGGAATTTTGAAAGGCGACGATGCCCATCCTCTCGCTCTAGCTCGCGCGCGAACGCCACGATTGCAACGCACGATGCAACATCGTATCGACGATCGAGGGAGAGAGGGAGGGGGTGATGGAGGCGCGTATGGACATCGAGTTGCATAACCACAATCGAGATTTTCAAGCGTCCGCATCGATGCGGAGGACCGCGGATCTTGTGAATTTCCGCGCGATCGGCATTCGAAACGAGAGAATATCATATTTTAGTTCCTGCCCCGATTCGCTGATTCAGCTATCGTCTACATACGCGTGCACGTGTACATTTAACACGTGTACATTTTACATGTGAATTCTAGTGCTACGTAAAAAGTAAAAGAATTAGGAATATCGATAAATTATTAAAGGTGTTTGATTCGTTAATATCTTCGAGTTGAGTCGCAATTAATAAATGATAGCAGTTTCTTCTATCTTCTAAAGCTACATCTCGTCCCGTTGTGCAACCCTCTTCCATCCATCGTCTTAATTACCGGCCTGTCGTGCCGCGTCTCGCCTCGCCACGCTCCCCCTCGCGAGAAGTAGATCGTATATTAACATGTGGCCGTAGTAAAATTGGTTTTTAAGAACTTTTAAGGACGGATTACGATGTATAAAGAAGAGTAAAGAAACCGCTGTGGAAACGATCCGCGTTAAGGTTTTGCCCCTTCGATATGCAGCTTCGATTTCGGTAGAAAAAGAAAGAAAGTAGAAAAAGGCGGCTTTGTATCTCTTCGACTTGGTATCGACTTGGAACCTTTTCGCGTAATTATTTCGCTACGACGTCGTACGGGTTCTTTTATATCATCGAGGTTCTTTCATTTTCGAGAGGTCTTTTGATCGGTATCGATAACACACACGAGGAGCAATTAGGTTAAATCGATCCATTAGGAAGTAATTAAAGCTCGCCCTCGTGGGTAAAAGTGAATGCAGAGATGCTTTCTCCGATTCGTACGATGATTAAAATTAAAAGGAGAGGAGGAGAAGAATTGTTAAAATATTACGACGAATAATTTGAATTTTAGCTTTTCGATTCTTGTTCTTCTATTTCCAACGATTATCGAATTTTTTCCATTAGAAAGAAAGAGAAGTTGATCGCGTTACTTATGTTTTTCACCATCTTCTTATTTCCTGCTCGCCGTTGACGATATATCAAACGCAAAAAAGTTCGTGACAAGCTGAAAGGGGAATCGCATTTCCGTCGACAATAGCGCGCCGAACGCGATTCATTTCTCCATCAATATGATCGGATAGTTGATCCTGATGGATGATCAACATCCGTCACTCCGCTCGGTTCCCTATACTTGATTCACTTTCCGCCTCCGGTCGACCAAGAAATGCAAATTTGTCAATGATACGACACCGACAGATTCCTCCACCCTGCCCCTATTGTCCCGAAAACGTGTTGTTCCGTTGTCCGCAAAAAATCCCTCCCCATTCCACCACAACGTGCCGCGTTGAACGGCGGCGGCCAACTCGACACAAAATGCATAATTTATTCGTCAAATCGGAATAATCGGGCGCGAAACGCGGCCATCTTCCTTTTAACTCGTACGATAATTCCAGTAATGAAAAAGAGGAGATGGACGGTTTGGTCGAACGGCGTTATAACAGCGGCGATCAACCCCCGATTCCCGCCGCTCTTTTTAATATTAATTCAACGAGCGGC
>NW_006263504.1:79664-81907 GCF_000469605.1 Apis dorsata
TCGTCGCTCGCAAATGACCAGCCACGCCAAGCCGCGCCACGCGTGTGCCTACTACACCACACCTGCGCGAATCGTACGTATACATGGCGCGTCCACTACTACGCTTTTGCCGACAACGATACCCGTTGCAACCGTTACTTTTCGCTCAATGCATCCGTTCTTCGATAAATTCCGCTGGAACATTCCGATGAAACGGAGAATTCGCCACGTGCGCGTCGTTCCTTCGGATCCTCTTTCCTTCCTTCCTCCTTCTCCCGGTCTCTCATTATTATAACCGGGGAGGAGAGCACGTTAAAACGCTTTCCCCCAACGCTTTAATTCCTTGTACGTAGCTCGCGGATGGAAATTTCTTAATTAACGATTAGTAATTGGGACCCACTTCTTCGGCCGATCTTCTCTCGTCAATTTTTCTCCCCGGCTTAATTAACTTTCCCTTCGACTCCCTCTTCCTCGATTGGAAGAATAAGGGAGGAGGGGGCGCAAGAGACAGAGAAGGGGTCGTTTTTCGACGCGTAGCAAAGAGAGAGAGAGAGAGAGAGAGATCGTGCTTAAAACTTGAAATACGTTGATTCTAAGTTGCCACTTCGCCGCTTCGCATAAGCTGGCATAAGCTAAACTTCGAGGGCAAATATGAGCGCGGCGATATAATCGAGAGTGCGGAGGTCGAAGGTGAGGGGAAGATGGCCATGGGGGGAAGGGGACGTTGGAACGATACGTTACTTCGTTACGAGTTACGTCATAGCTTGCGTAACACGGCTAATCGCTTCCAGGTTTACGCGCTTATTACGAGGGTAGAGCGGGCAACTCGTGAGGGTGAATCGATGTAAAGCTCGGACTACGCCAACCGATAAATCAGTTCACTAAATTGAAGCGCGTGTTACGTAAAATATCGACGAGAGGGGTCGAACCGTAATCCACGCCACGTTTCCATTCACCAAGAAATCGATACGCGCTCTCCTTTCTCCGACCTACTGTGGATCATCGACCATTGTGATCGAAGATTTTCCGCTGTGGAGATAAAAGAAAAGGAAAGGAAAGGAAGGAAAAAGAAAAATCGCGCGAACATAATTTTGACCGTGAACTTGCCTCCGCAAAGTTGTGACCACAAATTTGCGAACTTTCTGGTATAATCTGGTACAGAGTTCGCAAGAGGGAGAAAAACCATTTCGTCATAATCCTTTACTGCGTCGTTAAGCTTCCCTTTCTAAAGAACGCTCGTCCCAAAAGCCGTCGAGTCATTCAGTTTTCTCATTAAATCGTGTTAACCTTAAAGTACACCCTTCTTCAGCTTGTCTTAATTACCAGAACTCGTTTCTTGTTTCTTTCCCCGCTTTAATATCGTCAAACGTCTCCGTGCGCGCGAATCTATTCTTTCAACGTAGGTAAACGTAGGAACCAACTTGCAAACTTTCGTTTTTCGCGAACAGCGATTAAACAGCGATAATTAAGTGAACCACCAGAATCGCCAGATAATTATAAAGAAGTCTTTAACGTCTTTTTTTTATATGGAATTTTGCTCGAAAAATTCGTCACGGGTATACATAAACTATGCAAAAGATAACAGGAAAACGTTTCATCGTTCGTCGTGAAACTTTTATGATCCGTGATGTAACACGGTAAACTGTTTGTTAAATAACAAACAAGAAAAACACCTACACCATTCGCAACCTGTCGCGATTCCAAAATTCCTTATTCGTGTCATTCCACGATAAAAAAAAGTTCTTTCGTGTCACTACAATCTCTCGAAAAACCTAAGAAACGCTAAAGCTCGAATGCAACAGGCTTAAAAACACCTCGAAAGGCTCGATTAACAACTCGAAGAATCATCGTTTCGCGCATTCGGTTCCATCAGATTCGAGGGATCTCGCGTCCACGCGATTACCGACCAAACATCCTCTGTCTCTCCCTCCCTCTCTCTCTCTGGCCGGTGAATCCACGGGGTTATTCGCGATAATGGCGCGTCGTAACGATATTTCACGGCGACCCTATATCAAGCGAAACTGCATATGCAAGTACGATCGTAGATAACGAGCCGCGGCTTTGTCCAGACCCTGTCACGCGTGCGCCTCTGATTTTGAGAAGCGTGTGAACGCCGGAAATTACGTGGACCCGGTTGTATACGCGACGTCGATCTCACGAGACCGATAAGCCGTTTTTCACGGGTACGCCGCCTTCAATCTAAATTACAGACAACTCTCTCTCCGGTATCGATCCGCTCGGTGGCCTAACCCTACCCCCCTCCC
>NW_006263504.1:82185-86617 GCF_000469605.1 Apis dorsata
AATTTCGCGCCAACCCTGTCATCCAGCTCTAATCAAGCCCGGTGTTGTTGCGAGCGACGGAAAGCGCGATAGTTGCGAGCGAAAAGCCGGGCGGAGGGAGAGAGGTTACGAGTTAATTCGTGACGCGTCAGTTTCAGCGATTACGGGGCATGGATGATTTCTCGTGGCAAACAAAAATTTCGGCCTCGAAATATCGCGAGTATCGATTCGAGGAATTTTACGCGATCGATCGTGGCGAATGACGTATCCGGTCATAGGAATGGAATTTCACGAAAGATTTTCACGGAGAATATAATCGGAATAGTGAAATTGCACGAAGAGTGGCTCCTCTTTAACGAGAGACGAATGTATTCGTTCGTATATCCTTTGACAGGATGTAATCCCAAATCAGTGAAATTATTTTATAAATATATATTATTTTATAAAAATTACGTTTAATAAAATGTAAATATTTTATTTTTTTAAGATATATAAAATTCGACGAAAATATCGGTGAAATATTGATGAAATATTATCTTATGAATTTTATTTTTTCAATAAATTGTTCGTATTATATGCACACTGAAACTCGTTCGTTATAAAATTTTTTACGAATAATTAAAAAAAAATAGCAATCTTCCAAGATCTGCAATTTGAATTGCAACGTTGAATTGAAAAATCACTACGATGATAAACTTTATTTCTGGAAAAGTATTATACACGTATAATTTATAACATCGAGGATACGACTGTGAATATTTCTAACTAGCAATATATATAATACCTTCTATCTCTTCTAACCACTATTGCACGATATATCTATATAATTACATTCTTACTCTTTATTATTGCTACGTTATAATTAAACGATGCACGGATATTATCCATAAAAAGCGGAGGATGGTTTTATACCACGAGGATCGAAGTCTCGGCCCTCAAGTGTTCAAAAATCGTCGATTAAACGCGAATTGAAAACGAATTTATAATACGTAATACGTGGAAGAACGTGCTATCCTCTGGTTAGAGAGGCGCAATAGCGACGCCGCTTGTTGTTGCTAAAATGGCTTAAGCCGGCGTTAATTAAGGGAGGCTTTGGCTCGTACCGACTATAATCACCCGCGGCAGGCGTCGCCATGGTGACTGCAGAATGCGTAGGAAATGGGGACGGGATGAGAAAACGAATCAACTCCAGAAATGGATAGCGTTGCTCGCAACTGTTTTTGCCCGACTGCTACGGCCGCAGAGACCGTATTGGTCATTCGTTAGTTGCTTCCAAGTCATCCATTCCGCGACACGATGCGAACCAGACCTCTCCTTCCCCCCTCCGGCGTATAACTTACAAGCTTTGGAATCGAGAAATTAAATTTTGCCAAGTTTCGTCGAATCGAGGAAGAAATCTCCCAAGGTAGGAATTTAAAATGCGACGCAAGTTTAAAGAGGAATCGAATTCCTCGCGTCTTGATCTGAATATAAATACTTGAAATTACGGGAAATTGTATTACGTATGCATGCCTTTACAATTAAAGAACTGTCGTCGGAGCTAACTAATCGTTGGACGAGTTTAAAAGTACCGAGTTTCCTTGAAACTTTCCACCGTCGCAAACAATCAAACGTTCGCAACGTATTTAACTACCGAGCTGAATGTATTTTGTATACTAAACAGTAAAAGTTAAAGATTAATGAATACGGAGAAAAAAAAAGAAGAAAGCTGAAAGCTTCTCGAAATTGCGAAAAATAAACCACGATGCCTCGATCTTCGATGCCGACATCTTTTCAAATTGAACAAAACGACTGTATAATCTTGATCATCTTGGGGATGGTAACGAGAAGAAAATTCGTCATTGTAATTTTAAATGTTTACAGAAATTGAACGCGAAATTCAACACAAGCGAAATTGAATACAAGCGCGATAATCGTTCGAAACGAAATTAATTCATCTCCCGATGAATCGTGCATCGAATACAAATCTATCTTGCGCGCGTTTGGTGAGACGAAATTCGCCGTGTCATCGTATAAATCGGGAAATCGGATTGCGAAACACGGGCTCGTAAAATAAGACGTTATAACGGTGCATACGTGTAACTCGATTATCAAGAGAACTGGAGACTGGTAAAACCGATTTAACGCCGATAAACGCGAGTAATTAGTCGAAGCAACTTACATAAGTTCGAAGTTACGATTATATTCCACGGATTCTCGTCCCAATCGAGATCCCAAATCTCGAATATCTACAACTTGGATATCTAGAAATTCTCTCTCTCTCTCTTAAAATTAAATTTAACCCTTAAATACGACATCGTTTTCTTTCTTACCTTCTCTATCTTTCTGTCTTTTTCTAGCTGCGTAATAAAATTTCAAAAGAAAAAGAAAGCGAGAGAGAGAGAGAAAAATTAGGAAATCCGCCACAGAATCGGGATGGAAATTTAACTTTCCTAATTGAATTCTCTCGGTTTCGAGGTACCGGTTGAACGGGTCGGTTCGACGATATTATCCCTAGCCGGCTGTCAACGCGAGCACGTCCCCAGAAACCAATATGCGCTTGAAATGCAAATAATGGCTGTCATCCCAACAGAGCTCGACGAGACACGAAAAACTCATTCTTGATCGTCCCGAAATAATTGAGCATCGGTTGACATTATCGGGCAGCCGTTAGAACGGAGAGGATCGAATGGTGGATGGTTACACGGAGGGAAGCCGATTAATGCAAATGTCTAACCTATTGTGGTGTATGGCATAGGCCGAACTAACCGGGGAGAATGATCGGTGGTGTAGCAGGGAACAGATAGAGTACACTAGACAGGGTTAGAAAGGGAAGAGAGACGGAAGACGTGGAATAACACAAGTGGAGGAGAGAGAGAGAGAGGGTTGAAACTGATGACAGAGAAAGAGGAGGAGGGGAGAGAGAGGAGAACTGGAGAGGGTCTATTCTGAATTACCCTGGACCAAACTGGACTTGCTCCACGACGGCTCGACCGCAACGCTTCAATTTAGAATGCTAATCAGCCAACCTGCTCCTCGATCCCCTTCTCGCCGCTCTCTCATTTCCACTACCCTCATATATATATATATACATATACACGTGTATCCATCCCTTAATTCCTCGCTAGTTTTGGACCACCTTTAATCGAAACCTAGCACCGGTATGTCAATGTCTATCGTTCAAGAAGACCGGTCTCATCCCCGTCCAGGGATTCTTCTTCTTCCTCCTCCTCCACGACGAGAAGACGGAGGAAAGATGGAAGGAGAGATGCAATGGAGGGGGATAAAGAGAAATCCTTGCATGATTGAGAATGCGAGTTTCCTTTGATCCTGTGACGGAAGGGCGAGTACCATCGAGCTTCTCGAGGATCATTCGGTTATGGCCGAGTTCCTGGCGCAGGCCGATCCTCTCAAGCGCAAAAAGATGTTTTTGGAATGATGCACTCTCAGCTATGGATGCACCTTTACGAGAGAGACACCGCGTAAACGATCGAAAATTGAATCTCTCGACGATCGTGACGATGGTTCCGCGATCTCGAACGATCTTGTTCATACGACGTAAGGAACGCGAGGGAAAAAAGTTTATCTCCTTCGTGACATTGTTCGTGAAATATATGAGAGTAAATGTCGGATGATTTATTTGGTTCTTGCGAGGCGAGGAGGGAAAGTTGAAGTTCGTATATTCAACGTTGAGATAATTTTAATTCCATTCTCTCCTTCTTTTTTTTTTTTTTTTTTCCAATTTTTGGCAAAGCTCGGTTGACGTATCTGGCTGTGACGAGTCAATGGCACGGAAGAAGAAGAAGCGTAAAAAAGCCGCGTACAAAAATCCGTACGATTAATTCTGTCTCCTTAATCGTCCCATCTCTTTTCTTACTCCTCGTCCTTCTTTCTCAACGACGGTTCTCTGTTCCTAGAGACACGATCAATGGATATCTCCATGCTTCAACTGTTTGAGAAACGGCGAACGGAAGACGGAATTTCGATTAAACATTTATCTGTGCGGAAAAGTTGGCGTTAAGATGGCTTCCGTAACCAAGTCTAAAGTCACTGAATCATTTATTAATTCCGATAGAAACGATAGAAACGTCTCTCGGAAGGGAATCGAAGCTCGTGTCACTATGGTATACCCTCTCTGTAAATTGATAGACTCGTTAATTATCTGATAACGACGATTCCATTCCCCCGATCACTCGAAAGATTCCATGGGCGGCGAACAACGCGGGAGCGCAACAACAAAGCGAATAATTAATGCAACGAACGCGCCCGGTACAACTCTTGTACCGGTCTAATTTGCATATACAAGACAAACGCACGCTGTAACGTATCAACTTTGATTAACAAAGTCGACGTCCAAACGTGACGAGAACGGGTTCACAAAAGAATGCGATTAATTAAGAGAGTAGAATCGCAGAAGAGGGGAAGGAGAGGGGAAAAACCTAGTTTTTTTTTTTTTTTTTAACGAAAATTCGCG
>NW_006263504.1:86779-92756 GCF_000469605.1 Apis dorsata
CAGCTTTGATTAAGCTTGGTATTCCGTTCGATTTTCACATACGAGCGAAGAGTTAACGAAGTAATTTATGATTTTGTCGGAACGTTTATGGCGTTCCCGGAATGGAACGTACGGATTTACCGTGACCACAAAAGCGCGATGCATCGTTTCCAAACAGCCACGATATTACGCGTAACGAACGTTGCATAATACGCGATGTCATACACCGGTGGAAAGCGTAAGCAAAAAAACCGGATAGTTTCAATCCACAACCGTCTCTCCGCGCACAAAAATATTACTTTTCCTACAAAATCTTTTAAAACGATCCCTAATGATAATTATCGATCGATTATTCGATGAAAGAAATTATTTTCAAGCGACTCTTCGAACGGAACAACCGCAGCTCGACGAGAGACTCGTTTGAACGACACGTTTCTAATTTGCAGGGTTTAATGATTCCATTCGTATATAATAACAGACTACAATTCGGTAAATTCATACCGAGCTGCTCCACTTTACATCACGTTTCACACGTTGCGAACAAAGACTATTTGGATTTGGAAAATTTCGTTACTCATCAACATGGCGCGCGGCCGCCGTTCACCGTGGCATGGTGTTAACTCTGCACGGACTGTTATGGGGGCGCGAAACATCGTCATTTGACCGGGATAAAATTGTGCTATCCTCTCTCTCCCCCTCTCCATCCATTTCTGTTGGAAAATACGAGCATACACACACAGGTGAATCGGCGTATAATTAAAATTTAATCGCGCAACCTCGAAACGAACGGAGGGTGACGGGCGCTTGTTGCGCGAGCATACAATTTGCACGATCGACAGGTGGCGATGACTATTTCAAATCTGGCAACGGAACCACCGTGATTGCAAACATGGTCACGTTCTTGCCTCGAGCTATATATCAATCTGGAAAGACGTGCTAATCACGACCCGTCCTCGTTCGCGACAACCGCGATCCCCCCGTCGCTCTTCCAGCTTCCAATTTTCATTCAAATGCACCAGCTGTGCTTCGCGCGTTTCGTACACCCCGGATATGCCACGGAATAAAGCTTAATATTTTGACGTACCTTCCCTCCCCCCCCCTCCCCCGGTGAAACGCGGCGGAATGTGTTCACAGAGCCATCCCCCGGGTAAGCTGACAGGTAATACGTATCCTGTCCGCTTTGATTAAATCGAAAGAATTCTTCCCCCCCTCTCTTTCCATTTTTATAATCCGATCTCCGCCAAAAATATCTGTTAATTTTAATCTCGGGAATCGGAAAAAATAGACGGATGAACGAAACGGGGAAATCACAACGTCTTAAGTTATCGTGCAAAAATTTTCGTCTCAAACGTGTGATCCGATTGGAAACGAACTACCCAACGAGGGGAACTACGTAGAGGAACAATATCTCCCCAGGTGGCGTATCGATGAAACTGGAAAACCGAATGTTTCAAACCGAATGTTCAATGTTCCGTGAGCACGGAGGGAACAATAGTTGACTCGAACGAGAGGAACGAAAAAGAGGAGAATAGGAAGAGGGGGAAGTTGCGAAAGAGAAGAGAAAGAAGGAAGAGAGACGACACAGAGGGAGGGAGAAAGCGCGTGCATGAATTACGGCAATACGTATTCAAAGCTAGTCCACTCGGAATGACCGGTCGAAATTCAGAAATTCAGGAGCGGCATCACGGTATCGGCCCCCTATTCCACCGTCCCTGTTCCACCGCGGCGCGGTACGGACTCTGTATGCTCGTGGTTCCCACTTCCGTTGCCACGGACACATTTGATATACGGATCGGTGTATGCATGACACAGGCGGTGGTGCGGGGGGCATATAGATTACCGAAGGTGCGAGAGAGGCACAATAGAGTGTAATCAACGCCGGGCGCGGCGCGGCGCGGCGCTGTCCGCGTTAATATTAAATCGCGGCTGCTGCGGTTGTCTCGAGTGCTTATCTCGGATCTTCCTCAGCCTCTTCGTCATATAGTTGCCGACATCGGTGGCTGTTGATACCCTCTCGAGCTGGTAACCACCCTAAACTCGCCCTATCGTATACCTATATCTTCCGTTAACTTTCCTCCTCTCTCCCTCTCTTTTCCTCTCGTATTCCCCTCTATTCTCCATCTCGAGACTCCGATACACTATGAACGAGGATGAAGGGAGGATAGGAGGAGAGGATGATACGAGAAGAGGGTGCGATAAACACAAGGTAAAAGGGAGAGAATAAATAGAGACGATAAAAAGGGGACGAAAAGTTACGAGAAATTTTCGAATGCTGCATCGATTCTCTCTTCTCTCTTCGTGTCGATGCTCCTCCTTATTTCCTAACCCTAACACTTCTAACGGAGAGTTCTGCTTCTACTTCTACTAGCAAAGCAACGACACCGCGATACCATCTAGAGAGTCTCTGCTTACAGATTATCCGAACCGCTTGCCATCTCCAGGAGAGGATAATCGAGTCGGTTTATAGGGAGCTTGGTTTAATAGAGTCCGCGCGGATGATGATCACCGCGAGAGGCGATTTCGTGAACGAAGATTTTCCCTTCTTCTTTATTCTTAGACAACGATAGAGAGGACCCGTGTCCATTTTTAGATTCGTGAAACGTACGTGGAAAATCGGGGAACAATCGTGCCGGGGCGAAGATTCAAACAACGACATTGCGCGTAATTAAATCTCGCAGCTTGGGAAGGGTGGCGCACACTGGCGGACGACAAATCCGACGCGACACGACTTCGCGCATTGTTGAAACTTTAACGATATTTGTTGCGCGAAATTGGCGCAAACGCAACGCGTAATTAGAAATCGATAGCGTAGCCGTGAATTACGTTAAGCGGGAAACGATGAACGCCCTCCAACCCTTAACAACGATCGTTCAGTGTCAACGGTGACAAGTAGGTCACCCGATCCCCGTGAATCCCCAGCTGGCGACAATCTAGCTCGATCCAATGAATTCGCTTGAATTTTTATACGGCCATTCCGAATCTCTCTATCGTATGTATGTATTTGTGTGTATATATATATATATATTCGATTTCGCAATCTCGACGCTGCAAAAATAGATAGCGATTCGAGTTTCACGAATTACCACCAAATCCTTTATTCGTATTTTTAACGATGACAAATAGACGCGATTTCGATTTCGGGGATAAATTTTCGAACAACAGATATTCCAATCCGATTACTTAATCCATATCCGTGTGTAATAATGGAAACTCTCGTATTTTCTTTCCATTTCACGCGAGACAGTTCTTTCGGCTATGGTTATTTATGGTGTCTTAAAAAGAGCGATTACAAAATCAAAAAATTTTACGAGTAACAGACACCATCTATCCTCAATCTAATCGCAAACGTTTAAAGGATAAGATCGCAGGAATTACAGGAACCACGATGAAATTCCACTTAAATAGCACGTACACTCCGCTCCTGTATTTCGCGTACTAGGTTTGCTGGAATCGTGATAACGTGCGATTATTATACATATCTCGCAAAAATGTATGCGTTTTCATCGCGGAGGATCGTGCAACTCTGTTGGCAATAATGGTATTCGTTTTTGGGTGTTCGTATTTCGAAACTTCCCCCTCCTTCTGCTGCGTTATCTTGGATAATGTCAGTTTTCTCCAGTTATCTCCAAGAAGATAGCCAACACCGTTAAAGGGAAGAAAATAACTAGGAGTAGGATAGGAAATTTAATTTCTCCCGATTTCACCCATCTTGTCTCGCTTTCGAAATATCTCGACTCGAATCCAACTCTCGTTCGCGGTTATCGAATAAAGATAACCGCCACCGTTTCGGGATTATTTGATGCAACTTTGAAAATAATAATTCGCAGCAACATACGTTTCCGAAAGATTCAATTTCCTTCGTCATCCCGCGCAATCTTCATCGATTTCGTCTAATATAACCATAGAATTGCTATTACTAGATTTCTACCAAAAATCGAAAATCGTCGCGATTCCTCTTTCATTTCCTTTACGTACACATGTAAGATAAGTTTCGCTATCTAAAAGTAATATCAAAGTTCAAAGCAAGGTGGAGGAATTGCTAAGCGAGCACCTAGCTTCGCGCCATTCCATCGCGATATCTGAACGTGATATTGCAATTGTATACGTGTACACGTGCTGTCTGTGCTACTGTATTTTAATACGGATCTTCTCATCCTCTCCCCACTCTGGCATCCACCATTCCTCTTTTCTCCTTCTCCTCTCTCCCTTATCTCTCTCTCTCTCTCTCTCTCTCTCTCTTATTCCCTCTCTCTATTCGTTTGCCTTTAAGCATTCCCGGTACGTGACAATAGCGATGGTGCAGCGAGTCGAAACCGTTCTCGCTGATTAAAATTCTGACGCTCTGAAAAATACATTATAATTGCACCTTAATTGCGACACGCGAGTTTCAATGAGAGCGGAGGTGAAAAAAAAAAAGAAGAAAGAAAAAAAAATTGAAATACCATTCTCCGTTGAAGAGCGTTTCATTCGAACTTCTCGTTCAAGATGTTGTTTCGACAAGTACAAATATACTTTTTAGAAGAAGAAGGAAAGAAAAAAGGCGCACCGTTTCCCCGGAACGAGACGGGAAATATTTCAAACTGTTTGAAAAAAAAAGAAAAAAAGAAACAGCTCCAATTTTAAATATATACACCGCGTAGATAACGCGTATAATTTCTTTTTTTTCCTCCCATTTCCAGGACTAATCCGCGAACAAAAAGGGCGTTTCAACCCTTGACGCCCCGATATCTTGGCGTGGTAGAATTTCGTCTGGCATCGAATTTCGTTTTCGAACGCTTGCACCAGCCGCTCGGCAACGACTGAGTCTCTCAGTCAAGAGCGTTTTGGTGTTCTCGTCACGCTTTAAGCCTGTGCCTTATCGCCATAAATCCATGTGGCAAATGGCCGAGAAGCGGTTCGAATAGGGATTTCTTTCATACGTTTTTCCTCACGGCCCATTTTATAAAATACACGTGTACCCGCTGCGCTATACAACACCGTTCTTTAATATTAGATCTCGAAAGAAAGAAAGAAGGAAAGAGTTCACGCATGATCCAAATACATTGGAATTTCCTTCAGCTTTATACGACCACCAGTTCAAGAGTATCGCTTGACACCTTTCAACGTTATTAACGCGATTATACAGGAGGAAACGCATATTAATAATACTCGATGAGCATTAACAGGGAATCTTATTAAATCCAAACCCGATTAATCTTTTAAGGTATTAAGATACGTATTAACATAACGATCGAATTATACGTAACCGCAATTTGAAGCTCCGTTCAATGCTCTCGAAATCCACGATCAACACACGCGCGCGCGCGTCAAGAGACCTCTCGTTTCTCTTTCTCCTTCCCTCCACAAATTTTCGATTCGTCGAACGTATCCTATTTTGCCTCTCCTCGCACGATACAACCAGCCATCCTAGACGATTCGTTACGGGGGATTTAACAAGTTCGATGCAAGTTTCTCGAAACGGACCCCGAGCCCCTCGCACGCGTAACCGCTTACAAATGCTTAAAGCAGCTGCTCCAGGAACTTTGGCTCCCCGACACCGGGGAAACAAACTGACGTGCCGACTGAACATTAGAAACTCAGCCAAGCAATCAACATTTCCGAGATACTCTTACAACTACGACGATTAATGCACGCATTCGGGGAATTCCATATACAGATGTAGCCGCGAAACGTAATCGCGTTAATTCGCGCGGCAAATGTAACTCATCCCGGGAGAGCGAATTTCCACGGCGCAGCATTCAATTACGACGACCGCCGCCACCCACCAACTTTCCTATATCCGATCAACAATTTCCCTCAATTCGTGGAAGGAAGAACAAAATTTTTTCTCTTTCTCTCTTCTCTTTTTTCTTTCTTCCTTTTTCTTTTTCCACCAGTCTCATCCAAGGTTCCGCAGAGAATTTTTCGTAACGTTTAAAAAATTCAAACGAATCTGTTACGTAAGAAATAAGATAGAAATTGCTTTTTTTTTTTTTTTTTGAAAGAAAAGAAATAAAAA
>NW_006263504.1:92898-96446 GCF_000469605.1 Apis dorsata
CAGCTTCCCTGCCTTCTTTTCTTCTCTTCCTGTTTTCTTATACATACTGCAACGGGGCAGGTACACACACATACAGTAAAGAACTTGTATAATTCTTTTAAAACTCTCCCCCAGAGAAGGAAGTCCACGATTCAGCGAAACAGTCGGTCCACCATAAATAAGGATCAGTGACATACGGATACCATGGACGAACAACGGGCCGACCGATGCACGCAGCTCTGCCGGTGACAGGGAGAAGTGCAGACGAAATTATTGGATAGGAAACGCCCACGATATTATAAACGGATATATATATATATATATATTTTACCGGTCTCGCTCGAGTTCAGCTTTATACATTTAGACCCACGTTTTTCTTTATTACTATTTCTAAAAATAAATATCGATCGAATTGATCGAAGGGATAAAAATCGTAGCAATCGTTCGAAACGCGTGAAATCGAGAAGAAGAACGAGTATCACACAGTTAGATCCACGCAACTTTCTCCTTTGTGTGAACTCGGATCGGAAAAAAAAAAAAAAAAAACGGACTGATTTCGTTCCCCAAAAATTTTCACGAAGCTGAAAGGGAGAAGCCATTTAATCTTTGGTAACTTCTAAAAGCTTTTCACCGCTCTCTCAATTTCATTAAACAGCTCGCATTAAATTCGAAATCCAAAAGGCATCTTTCCCTCTTTCCGCACTCGGAAACTTGGACCACTTCTTTCTGGGTAAACTTCGATGCGGCTTTGTAAGCGTGCCAATGTTAAAAAATAAAACAAAGAGAGAGAGAGGGAGGGAGAGAGGGAGAGAGAAAAGGAAGAAGAGGAGGAAGAAAGGCGTAGAGCCGAAACCTCGCACACTCTATAAGCGGGTACACGTGCAACGTCGCAGTTTCCTCGGACAGGATAAGGAGTCCACCTCGAAACGAGAGAAACGACTCAGAACTTTATCAAAGAAGTACGTGATCCTTGCACTTAACGATCCTCCTCCCCTTTCTGCACGCGGTGTTTCACCAGGCGTCCAGGGGCCTCAAGATAAGGTTTACGTGGACAAGGATTTCTCAAATTGGTTTTGTTAGAAGCCGGATCACCTTCTTTTCTTCCACGGACACGGAAATCCGCATTCAACCAGAGAGAGAGAGAGAGAGCGAGAGAGAGAAATATATATTCTCGATGCGAAGATTCTTATCCAAAGCTCGTGGTTCAACAAGAGGGAGCACAACGTTTCGAGATCGCATTAAGCGCACTCCTTTACGTCTCTTTACGTTCTATTTGCTTATACGACTCGCGTTTAATTAAAATTGATAAAACGTCTCCTTCTTTTTTCCCAAAACTCCGTGGAGAGAAACGATAAATGCCACCCGAGTTCAACCCGAACTATCGCGTTCTCTAATCCCCGAAGCTGAAACGATCGTCAAAATGTTCTTCCCTTCCTCCCGTCGTCGGAAGGCACGACAATGAGAGCAACATGAGAGGTCGGGGGAAATCTGTGAAAACCAACGTTCCAACGTTCCACCAAGCGCGCGTGCATGCGAAAATGGGGGAGTGTGTAACAAGAAGTACAACGAATGTCGCTCGCCGCTAATAACTCCGACGCTGCACAGCCCGCAAAAAGACCGCCGTTTTCGAGCCGCGGGATATTTTGGCTCGTGACTGCGACCAACCCCGAAATTACTGCCGGCGCTGATCGTTCCTCGCATCACGGTCACGCTAGATGCCGGCTAGATTATAAACACACGTATAGAACGAGCGGGCACACGGCCACGGGGGAGGGGGAGAGAGAAAGAGAGTTAGAGAGAAAGGGAGAGAGAGAGAGAGGAGAAAGCAGTGATACATAGCCGGTGCGTGAAAGCAGCCAGCGCGCTCCACTGTTGTGTCGACTTCGTGCAAAGGCGACGCGTGTAACGGTGGAACAATGGAACCTACCTGGTGCAAAAAGGGTGGGGGGAAAAAAATGGATAGGCAACGCACAGTTGTGAGGGGGAGAGAAGAGAGGGGAGTATGCGTACTCTCGACGAACGAGAAATATCTCTACCGATCGAATTCGATAAAAAAGCTTTAGAATAAAAAAAGAAAGAAAGAAAGAAAGAAAGAAAGGATATGTATAAATAAATCGTAGATAGTGTGAAATAGTAATAAAAACGGTGGCAATCCTATTTTACGAGATCCATTTTAAGAATGTGTCTGTACTGGCGCCGTGAAAGTACTCCATAAAACATTCCACAGTTGGTACAATAGCCGATAGAAGTTTCACAAAGCCCACCACCTTAATGGAATTAAAAAGTGCCAAGAATTTAAATAGTAGAGTAGACCAGTTAACCCCTTCGCGTGCGAGTTCTTCTTCGGTTATCAGTTGAGAACAATCAACTCTTCTTTCCCCTCTCTTTCGAATAAAAATTTCTTAATCCGAGTATGAATTCTCGGTACTCGAGCATGAGAAAAGGGATTAATAGAATTTGATGTACGTATAAATTAGTTTTCTTTCTTTTGTAAATGTAAAACACTTCGATACGTTTTGGTGGAGTTGAAACGAAGTCAAACACTTTTGTTCCTTTTTTGCATGAATTTGTGTAACGTATGAGAACGAAGAAAATGGGAATTAATCCAAGAAAACGTTTTTATCTCTATTCTTCCTCTTTATATTACTTCCTCTTGTTAATTGTAGAAATCTGATTACAAATGGAAGCAAGTTTTCGTGAAATTGTCCCCTAATAGCGTTTATAACGGCGATCCCTTGTTACCGGAAGATGACTAGGACGAAACTACTGGATCCAAAAAGTCAGTGGAAAGTGCAGAGAGTCTGGTATAGAACGTGTATGCAAGTTGGTAAGTGGAGGCACTCTTGCGCCAACCTGGCGCGCAGCCAGCTTTTCCTCGCTGCGACTTTGAATGTGCTTACGAGAACAAGCCCGTTCGTTCGTAGTTAGAGGAAACTACCCCATCGAATCTGCACTCTGATTGATCGTGATTTCGTTTCTCTCTGCCATATCCTATTTTCGTTAAATATTACATTTTCGTACTTTGATTACCAATTCTTGAAATTGATCGAAACTTTATGTAAAACTCTTACGAGGAAAAGACAATATCAAATCAATTGTATCGATCTTCTACGTTGAATCGTTCGTGCAACGAGCAATAATACGTTATTACCGAAACTGCATATATTCGTTCGAGATATTTGGACAAAATAAACTCGACTTCAAAACGATACGTATAAAAAATTAATTACAAGATGCGACAACAAACCCGCACACTCGAATCGATCGTTGTTCCGTTCCAAGACTTCAAAAGGGAATAATATCGTTCCGCGTGGAGCATTCTAATCTAGCTCGTGGCAATTTCCAAAATCGCGAGTGCCTCTCTGCCAGATAACTTTCTGCATATATTTACAGACGTTGCCTGTTAAACTGCACAAACCTCTCGAACCCCCCCGTACGACTAAGAGCTTTGATATAGCTCACGACAATTGGTGTCGCAAGTTACACAGGCCACAGGCGATGTTCCTCGAACTGGCTTCGGTTACCCCTCCTCCTCCTCCTCCTCCTCCTCCTCCTCTCTCCGCTTCTTC
>NW_006263504.1:96639-100667 GCF_000469605.1 Apis dorsata
TATCTACGCCGCTACGAAATGGATCCACTTTTCCCCGCAGTTCCACTTTCTTAATCCCGATTACCAACCCTCCTCTTCCGCGATAACGCACGACCAAACGAGGGGAAACTTGCACGATGTTGGAAGAGGCAAAATCGGGCAAACTGCAAGGGGCAAAAATCGAACGATTATCATCCCCTCGCCCTCTGTCGTCTTCTAAACTTAGCGAATCGAGCTTCCCCCCAAAAAAAAACCAAAAAGAGAATCGCACCCGAGACATATCCAATTTCTGTAATACGAGACAGCGTTGCCGATCAACGTGTTATTTCGCGATGTCTGTTCGAGTTGCCACGGGATTTCGTTTCGTTTCCCTGACGGAGGAGGCAGCTGCCCCCTTATCTCAAGAGGATGCGAGACTCTTGCGGGATATTCCCGGGAGAAATTGTCGTAGCCTTATTCCCCGATGCCTTATACCTTTCGACTATCATCCGATCGCAGCTCTTCCAATTCTCTACGTAGACGAATCTCATTGTCTACCCCTCTTTCCCATCGCGACGTTTCCACCCCATCCTCGCCAATCTAACCGACGAAGAACGGAGACGAAAGGAGGAACTTCTTCTTCTTCCTCTTCTTCTTCCCCCAACTATTCGCGTACCTGTTTCTCGTCGTGAAAGGATTTCCATCCCATTCCTCTCGCGAGTGCATCAACGAACGATCCCATCGACTCGATACATGTTGTATATCTAGCCAGACACGGGCAATACCGCGATAACGATAACGATTCCTTTTTTTTTCTTTTCAAAATCGAGAGCAATGAATCTCTCTCCGTTCTCTTCTTTCTTCTCGTCGCAAGGAGAATAAAAAAAGGAGAGGAAATGCAAACACTCGACGAGATAATTTGGACGCACTTGGAGTCGAAAAATCCGTGAAACGAAAGAGAAGCGTGGAAAATTGAGAGCACGTGGGTCGAGGATTAAAGAGAGAGAGAGGAGTGCACAGGTGTACGCATCGTAGACCGTAAACGTAATGATCTTGGATCGTGGCGAAGAAACGACGGTGTAGATCGTTCGTGGAATTTCTCGCCGTTTGTTTCATCGGCCGTTAATTTCCGAGAGCGAGAACTCCTCTCGAGCCGGTATAACACAGCTCGAAACGAACGATAAAAATCTATTTCTTAATCTTTCTCTCTCTTTCGTTATCTATTTTATCTTCTGTATCCTCTTTATATATATATACGATAATATATAATTGAAAAATCGGTTGTATATATATATATTTTATGCGATGCGGTATATAAGATGCGAAAAATACGAGGCAAATCTATACTTGTATCATTTATGAGAGAACTACGAAGGATTTGATTCTATTGGACCGCAATAACCAATTAACCGTAAAATATTAACGACTCGACGATAAACGGGGGACGAGAGAAAAATGCGGAGAGAGGATGCGCAATTTTCTGGCGAAATATATTTAAAACAAAAAAACAAAAACAAAAAAAAAAAAAAACAGCCCGAGGCAGCTCCGGCGGGGGACAAAAATCAACAAAAAAAAAAAAAAAAAACAGCCCGAGGCAGCTGCGTCGTGTGATACAACAAAAAATATTTTCATCCGTCCGTATAAATCGCGACGGTTAGTTTTTCCCCAATTTTATTAGCCGGACGTTCCGTAAATAATGGAAACAACCCGCTCGTATATAATTGCACATGTTATCTATAACTGCGCGCAGTTGCGAATATATATTCGAGAGGAGGAATTTAAAAAAAAAAAAAAAAATTAATAAACAAATAAAAGAGCATGGAGTAATGTAATTGGATAAAAAGCGAAGCTCAAAATTGCTGAAATGGCCCGTGTTATGATCTCCGCTATCGTGCTATCGCGTATCTTTACTTTCGATTCGTATTCCATCCGTATTTCGAAATTCGGAACGAGAGACGATGATGAAGCGAAGAAAATACGAGAAAGAGAAAAACGGATAGACCTATCGGTTTTCAACGCGACGACACGATTTTTCGCGGCGCCGACGACAACCGGCAACCAAGACACGCGAGATTCTCTGGTGAAACGAGAGACGCGAGAAAATATCCTCTCCCTGTGCCTTTCCTTCTATTCTCCAGAGTGTCTCCACTCGAGAATGGGAGTAGGATACGACAGGATGGATGACAGGAGGGGAAAAAAATTAAGAGGGCGTCGAAAGGAAAAAAAAGGCGTCGGTAGGAGGGCGAGTCTAAGTGATTGCCGGAAGTGACATCGGCGGACGGGTAAACGCTTTATCGCGGAGCTAACGAGGCAGCCCGCGCTCGACTTTACCGCGCTCGGTTTCGCGCAGCGTGCCTCAATGGAAACGGGATCGGGGATAGGTGGCCACCTCCCAAAATAAATCCTCTTTTTACGACAGAGATTTATGAAACCTATTCCTCCTCCCCACTCCGCTCCTCTCTGTTCCCAGCCTTTTCTCGCCTCCGGCCTACTCCATCTTTCTCCCTGCTCGCACGATGGGACGACGAGGAGGGAGGGTTGGTGTGGGAAAGAAGGAAGGGATTGCACCATCTCTTCTCGCTAGACGTAAGGACGGGCTCGAGAGCTCGAACGTTGGAAGCCCAACGTTCGAGGCTGAGTATCCCGGATTCCGGCCAGTTTCAGGCAAAATGAGGTAATTAGGATGCAGACGAGGAACGATGTCTCCCGCCTCCCTTCGCGTTCTCCCTCTTTCTCTCATCCCTTGCTATTCGCGTATAGATATATATATATATATNATCTCCGTCTATCTTTGTCATCGTCTATCCAAGTTCCTCCTCTTATAGCNGCAACACCAGAGGGTGGTGTAAATCAAAACCGTCGTGCTAAGAAGTCTTTAAGCGTATATGCAAATTATCGAGCTATTGCAGCGAAGAAGAAGCTGAGGAATGGAGCTCGGCAAGGGGAGAAGAGGAAACGAATTGCGTTTCCCAAAAACGATGATTTTCGCGTCATCGACCATGAAAATGAGATTCTTCGCGTAAACACCGATAATCGAAAACGGAGGGGAAGAGAGGGAGAGAATATCGAGGAGAGAATCGGCTGTATCGATCTCGAACGGCTGAGAATTCTACAACTGCGAGCACATCTCACCATCTACAGAGAGATTAGTTTCATCAAAACGATTAACACGCTGGAACGCGCTAAATCTCTCGCCATGATTGACCGATTGGCCATAATTGAACGATTTAAACCATCTTCGCCCCGATTTTCCGTATCGCGGAGATTCGATCGGTTATTCCTCGTCTCGTCGAACGCAGGAAGCAGAAGAGAGAGGAGGAAGATACGATGCACGAGAAATGAAATGCACACTTTCCTTGCAACTTACTTCCTTTTCTAACAAACATTTTCAAGAATCCAATCCCCAGATCCTCGTACAAAACGAGGATGGACAAACTTCACCTGTTATCCATAGCAGCCAAACACGTAGTGACCTCGCTCGGTAGAAAAGGTAGGAAAGAAATTCGACTCGATTCCCTCAAGAGACGAGGAGGGCGAAGAAGAGTTACGAGGGATGAAGGGGGAGAACGAAGAAAGATAGATAAGAGAAAGAAGAAGAGGAGGGAAAAGAAATGGAGGGCGGCGAAGAGAAGAGAAAGAAGAGGGATGAAAGAAGAGGGATAAAAGGAAAGGAAAAAAATATCGAATAAAGGGAAACTCCTCTAATTCGCGCGCCTTCTAACCACTTCCTCTCCACCTTGATGGTCGACGATGCTTACCGCGCTCGAGTGTGCTCGAAGCACCGGAAAGGGTACTCTGGCCGGGAACGCGGCCAGGGTTTTCTCCGTTGTCGCGGTGTATCCGATGCAAATGCCACGAAAGAAAGAAAGAGTCGCGAAGTCGGGCAAATTATTCCCGGGAACAATTGAGGAATCGAGGTTAGCACATCCGGGATAGGGAATGAAATTGCAAAGGTCGGCCGATATCACGCGCGTTATCGCGCGTAGACAACGCACGGCAGATGATGGTGGAGAAGTGCAACGGCTTCATTAACGGCAATTTATCACTGGATCGGCTGGTGGGGGAGGGAG
>NW_006263504.1:101151-104263 GCF_000469605.1 Apis dorsata
GCCCATAACACTGTTCGGTTATACGTACCTAACGTGTACCGCCTATCTGGACGGTGGTAAAGCACAGCTCCATTGGCCGCTGCTTGTAGAACGCGTACACGAACGGCGGGACGAGAGCGGAGAAGGAACAACTGTGGAAGAGGATGTGCATAGGGTTGGACGAAGATGGAGAGATCAGAAAGCGGACAGAATGAGTAAACGAACATAGGACAAAGATGGAGAGGGGAAGAGAGAGAGAGAGAGAGAGAGAGAGATTCGCTGTTACGTCACAAGCTACGTTAGCGGTCGTACAGGCTCGTGTTTAGACACCCCGTTATTGAATTGGTTACCTACGCCCCTGTCCTGGATATCGCACCTGATGGTACACGCCCCCGTCTCCAATCTACCCCAAAGCTACCCCAAAAGCTCTGGACAACGATTTTCAATGTTATTGAACGTCGCGCCGCTACTTGTAAACTTTGCCAAGCTTGATCGAAAGCGTTTAAAGTCGTCGTTGGTTTCCTCCTGACCGATGATTCCTTCCGGAGGAGGAGAGGTCATCACCATTCGTCGTTTGCGTGTGCAGCACTTTTGGGTCAAAAGCGGTTCCATATCGTTCGTTTATCGAACGCGACACGAAATATTCGATACGCGCCCCCGTTTAGCATATACGCGTTGTTCCAGCGCGCAAGCCTAAGTTTATTATCATAGAAACCGGGCTCGAATGAAATCTCTCAAGTATTTAGGGGTATTACCGATAAGTACTACCGACTATAGGTATGCTTGGGTATTCCGGAACGGTATTTGCGATATTGCTCGGAAGTTCGAATAATAGCCAGGAATTCTATGCACGAATCATGGAATATATTTGGAATCTCAAATGAGGAAGGAAAGATATGGTGGGAAAAAGAGATTACAAATAAAACGAGATCTTTAATAGAGCGTAAAAGTACCATGTTTGGTACATATATATATGTCTCGATCGAAGCAACAAGCTGATTAAAATAAGGCGACATAAACCGTCTTTTACGGCGAGGTTTCGATCGTATTCGTGGAAACGTGGTTCGTTCTCGCGAAAAATTCACACATTTTCATACATCGACGAAACTGTTTTTAATTAAAACGATCCTATCTTTCCAGCATCATCCACTCGCATAAGATTTAATCAGCCATAGACTTGAATCGAGCACGTGTGTAATTTAAGTTCCACGGTATCACGGTGGTCTTTGCATTCGACTAATCCGCGTGAAAGCAAGGATTTCGGGGGCTTACATAAGCGAGACGTCTCGAAATGAACAAGTCGCGTTCAAACGTTCAGACTCGACCGCGCAATGCGTGAATATGCATTAAACGGGGAGAAACAAAGGGGAGGCGGAGAGTGAGAGAGAGAGAGAAAAAAAACAAACAACGGTTGGAAATGGAAATTCGCGTCGATACTTCGAACGAATCTCATCGGGTGAAGAACCCGGAAGGGACCCATTCTCCGTTTCTTCAATTATAGAATGATTAACTAAAGATACTTTGAAAGCAAATTGCTTTATGTACTTGAAAGCAGCAGACCGGTCTTTCCTCTTTTAACCACTTCTCGTTCCAACTTTCGAGGTAACTGCTAGCCTTACAACTTCTATCTACGGTCCCGCGCCCATGCACGGAGAGTTGAAGCACCCACTTCTCTCTTCCCTTCCTCCCTCCCTCCCCTCTTCCCCCAACTCCGCTCTGCCTCTTACGCGCGCAGATTATTAATTTCGTTAATTTCCCCCTGGTTTCCAGAATTCGTCTGCCCGTTAGACCAAGCTATCCCGAGCTCTTTGCCTCACCCTCGCGCGCGGAACATTTTTAAACTGTGTAACAAGTGGCCACCGGGCATAAAAGAAACCACCCTCTTTCATCCCTACCGTTATCCTACCGGTATCGCGGCTCTCGATGTTTTTTATTTAATTGCATCTTTATTCGCGCGAACGAGGGCAACGAAACTTTTCCAAAAAAAAAAAAAAGAAAAAAAAAGAAAATACTTTCAACGAGTTATCGAGATACCATGCTCGATATACATATATACATATATATATATATATCCATCCGCGCGATATCCTTCGAGAATTTTCTTTAAAAGTTTAGGATCTTCGAGTGACAGCGTTTCATGTATCATTCATGAAGACGATCCATCCCGAAAGCTATACAGGCGTGTTCGATAGACGAGGACAACGGAGCACGGGAGTGTACAATCGATAAACTTGAAACGCGCTCGATAACGCGTATAGTCGCAAATCTTCTTCGAGCACCCGGTATCGCAACTTTAATTAACGTCCGCCCCGAATACCGAGCGAATTGAAATTCGTACAACGATACTTGTACGATTCGATGGCTTGCTCGAGTGTTGTGCATTCGATCTGTCGGGAAGTTTGAGGAGGAAAACGACTTTGAACGTTTATATCGAGAGAGAGAGAGAGAGAGGGAGGGAGAGAGGGAGGAAGAGAGGGAAGGAGAGAGAGAAAGAGAGAGAAGAAAAAAAAGTCAACAACGCAACGCGACGAGAAAAAGTGACGAAACGAAGTGAATATTGGCTATCTCCCGAGCTTCGACGTCATTAAAACTTTTAGATTGCATAAGAATGGCTTTCCACTCCCGTCTCTAACACTCTTCAGAAGACGTCATGTCGAGCAAGAAATTCCTGCTCGGCCAAGCAGTAATTACGAGACTCGATGATAAATTAAATGGGAAAAAAGATGCACCTCCTCCCTTTATTTTCTTTTTCCATTTTTTTTTCTTTCTTCTTCCTTTTCTTCTTTTTTTTTTGTTTCTGCCTCTCTTTCGACTCCCCAGGGCTCTATATATATATATTTTTTTCTTCCTCCTTTCCCATTTGTATAAGTAGATTACTAGCATTACAGAATAATATAACTCCGTTCTTCTCAATAATACGAAAACTTTCCATTTGTCATGGACAAGCAAACGAGGGATTTCGTTATAGACGGAGTCGAGGAACTTCTTAACACTTAAAAAGATATCTTGGAAATATATCGCGTAGAAATTGCGCTACTCTACGCGCAAAAGGATAAGAGATTTGGTAGAAAAAAAAAAAAANAGTTATTACGCTCGAGTGTTGGATTTAAACGGATGGAACGAAACGATCTTT
>NW_006263504.1:104291-108984 GCF_000469605.1 Apis dorsata
GTTGACGAGATACGTGCAACAACAATCGACAAGATTGTGAAATAACTAGAAGAATGTTCAAGAGGATATTCTGCGATACGAAAATAATATACGACGGTGTTGAATATACGACGACGACGACGTATAATGATGTATATTTTCGTTGAGATCTGTCTTTATAATCTCATGCCAGGTTTCGTTCCCTCAATTTTTCTATCCAACAAATAATATACAAGTAGAACAAGTATATTTTGTTGCATATAAAGCAAATAAAAAAAAAAAGGAATCCAATCCACACGATGAAAGATTAAACCACGATGCATATTACTATCAACACTTGTCATTCGAGTGAAAAATCATAAATCAAAATAATCAATCGTTGTTTCGTTTAATTAAGATTTGTTTTAAGAAAAAGTGTTTAATATTCTCTTGGAATTCAAGCAAAAAATTTCTTTTCTAATCAATAGATTTCTCAGACAAAACGTGTAAACTTATTCGAAGGGAAACGATCTCGTAAGAACAAAGCACAAAGGAAAGTTATAACCGTGTTTAAAGGAAAAACGTATAAAATGCAAATTAATTGGCGAACATTTCAGAATGTTATCTAGCCGTAAAAAAGTGCATTGTATTACCATTCTTTTCTTTCGGTAGCTCCTTTGTATCAATAGAGACTCGCGTCTCTCAATCCAGATACAAAGGAGCACCTCAATGGAGGCACGATAGAAACGCAAGAGAGTGCCACTAGGTCACCCTTTGGCGCGAGATGTAACACACCTGTACATTTCATTTACGAATGCGTCTTCAAAAAAGGGGAGAAAGAGAGAGAGAAAGAGAGAAAGAGAAAAAAAAGAAAAGAAAAGAACAAAAAAGAAAAAGGGAAAAAGAGGGATAAAAAAAACAGAGTGGAAAGAAGATAAAATTACTCGTGACCTCGCGGCGTCAATGTTATCATTTCGGTATAGAAACAGGCTACCGTGACACTTTGTTCCGTATAAAATGCCAGCTTCCGCGTTGAATAGTAAAGCCGACAACGAATTGACACAGTTCGCGAACGTTAAACTAATTTTTCATCTCCCAACTTGCGGAACAATCGTCACTGCCTCTAATTTTGACGAAAAATTCGTTTGTGTGCGTTCTCGCGCAAGGGCAAAGGTAAAACCTTCGTCGAGGGTTCGTAATTTCACCCCTTTACTCTTACTCTCCCCCAAGCTCCGCTTAATTTCAATCGTAAAAATTATCAAACATATATATATACACGATTCTCAACGTGTAACGAAGGGAAAAAAGATGAAACCTCGGTCGTTAATTAGGAAGAAGGAAAAGTCGAAAACTGAATGGAACGGTTCAAAGGAGCCGTCATTTATTGAAAATGAAAAAAAACGGAGGGTGTAATCGATAAAGCTCGAAAGGAAAAGAACGAACCTCTCCTTAACGAGCATCGCTGTATTTCGTCGTCTTCTTAAGACTCGATCCCGATCTCTCTCTCTCTTTCTCTCTCTCTCATTTCTTTTCCTCCCCCGTTGAAACCGGCAACGACCGCGCGGAAACGGAATTACACGGACGAATTCCAGCATAAATAGTATTTGCTAACGAGTTGCCCCGTTGCAAGCCGCTAACGCTACTCAGGGCGCAGAGGGATGGCCCAAGAAATTAAGAGAGAGACCACTTTGGTTTCGGCCCTCCGAGGTTTAAAGGCGGAGTTTATGCTCCAATTACCTCGTTTGCAGTATTAATTCGCGCCTGTACACGAGATACTTTCTCGTCTACCGACAAGAAGGACGGAGATGGAGGAGGGTACAAGAGGAAAAGCTACAAGTTGGACAATAAGAGGAGGGAAGTGGATCGAAGGGGAAGAATCTTTGGGAATGTGTCTCGGCAACTACAAGCCGCGCGAGGATTACGGATTGGACTCGGGCACAAACATCGACTCGACGAGCTCGTGCAAGGATCACAAGTTAGGAAGTCGTAACCGGTTAGGGATTAAGCTTGTCCCAGGCGATACCTTCGGGTGAATACGAAATATATCCGAGCTATGCGTAGATTCGGGCTTTGCTTTCGTTTCGCGTGGCTAAGTTACACGGTTCCCCGCCACTATTTCGAACCGTGCAATCGACTTTTACTTTACTTGCGCTAAACGTTGCAATCCTTTAATGTGTTTCCACGTGTTAAACTGGGTAAAACGAGGAAGGAAGAGAGAAGGAAGTGTGTGTGTGTGTTTCACCGACCGTTTGTTTGAGTTTCCTTCCTACTCGAGAAACTTTTCTTTTAAACCGTCGAACGACAAGAATACGTAATTGTATAATAATGTAAAACGGTAACGGTGATGAATTTTTATAAATTCGAGCGAGAATGTTAATGGAGAAATCTATTTAAAAAATAAAGCGAGAAAGAAGTTAATTTTTCTTGAAAGTTTATCAATGCACGCCATTTCATATCCCGTGCTCCCGTTTTTCCTGTCTCCACGGGCCCCTTTCGCGGACGGAATCAAACTATCCCAGGGGATGGTACGGCCGGGTGGTACTTGTGATTCTATGCCAGACACATTTCCAGAGAAGTTCCACGCAGGTCAGGCTGAGCTATGGTGCTACGTATTCTCGGCATTCACGGTTTAATCAGAAGCCAACTCAGCTGCGCCATGGAAAGCAAGTTTGGTTACCGAGGAACGGTAGACATCATCGGCCAAGATAGCTACCACCACGGCACGCGTATCGATCTGCATTCGGCAAACTTATTAAAACACCGGCTCGTGCTCGCTGCTTTTTCCCTGATATTCTCTTTCGCCAGAAATTCACCGCTTCGAGCGGGATAAGTTGAAATTCTTAAATTGGCAAAAACCGCTATCGGCCCCCGCCGCCTTTTCACGGTAAACTTAGTTCCAAACGAGCGTTAACGAGAGAGAGAAAGAGAGAGAGAGAGATCAGTCGCGTGATTGAAAATCAGGTATCAGTTTCATCCTCGTCTACATCCTACCCCTGCGCGCACACAGGTACATCCGCTCTTTGCACCTTTGATGGAAAAGTTTCTCTTAAAGATCTCCCTCCAGTTGCAAAAGTTGGCGCGAAAACAGAGGCAGGCGCGTACGCGACCGTGAATTTTCTCCTAAGGGCGCTAAACTGAATCGAGGCATATAAAGGTCCTGCTAGCTTTGCCAGAGAACGTTAGATCACAGGGGTGGATATAATCGCGAGTAAATGGTCCGTAAGTAACAGTCGAGGAAAACGTTTCAACGACCCTCATCCTCTTGCCATTCCGCGGCCACCACTTTTCGACAGACAGACACACGTACTCCCGTTACCACCATGCCCGACACGTTCGCCAACCGTGTATCTTGATTATATTCCGTTTAGGAAGGCGTCTTTCTATCCGCGGATTCGCCAACCCGCGCCACGTCTCGAGATATCTCGTTTGTCGAATTTCTTCTCCGCGAATATAGTTACGGATTCGGCCAGAAACGAACAAGGTTGGAGCATCGTTCGAGTAACGTATACGTCCAAGGAACGTATATAAGGAACGGAAATTGTGCTCGCGCGTTAACCCGATCCATAGTTAAAAGCGTGCGCCGCCAATGTTTGGAGAAATTTCAATCCTTTGACGACACAACGGCATAGACGATATATCGTAGATGGAGGAATTTAGAGGGTTGGTCGATGACTTTAACGAGAAGACGATATCTTCCCTTTATCGTGTAATATCTCGTGCAAGGGATCCTATTCCAGATCGTCTCTCGACCGAGGAAAACGAGGGAGAAAAATTTCAGAGAAAGGAAGAATTTTTAGCCATTACGAGAAACATTGTTATGTGGTCTCCGATATACGCGGCATTACTTACGAAACGTTTAAAGAGCGATGCATTTTCTTCCTACCATTCAGATGTTTCGTTTATCCGACCCGAAATCTGTCTTCTCTGAGGGGAGAGGGGAGCGTTACGTACGCGGAGAATCGTATCGTCGACCGACTTCGCTCGATTTACTTCCAGTATTCGTTTTCTGTTAACGGCTCGCGCAGACATAATGTGTTCGCGGAATATAAAACCTTTGGGAAATCAACGGTAATATCGCGCAAACCCGATTCGATGCTTTCGTCTCCCCTCTCCATCCCTCTCGCTCCGTCTCCCCTCGACACGCACACGTGTGCTCCTTAGATTTGAAAATTACCAAATTGCTCGACAGACGAACCGAACCGTTACCGACACGAAACCGGTTTCCTCGATTATAATCGAACACGATTCCCAAAATCTAATCCAATCGACGCGTTTCGAATACGGGAAAAGGATCGACCGGTTATTCGTAAATGAAATTACATGTACAGGAAAGACGTAGAGTCCTCTCAATCGGGTCGATATTAGATCTCTCTCTTCCACATCTCTGGCGACGTTGTTAGAGAGCAGAGAAGGTAAAAACGTGGAGAAGTCAGGGTCGTAGCAGATGCGCGCGCGACCCGATCCGATGAAATTTAATCACATTTTACCCGCGTTACGATATAGTATCCATAAATCTCGAAATCGACGTTCCCTCGTACTCTGAAAATGTCTCTGAAAGGTATATTTCCCGGTGTCGCAGCTTTTCCAACATTAAAACTCCTTATCCCTGCCACGACTTATCCTCCCTCGCGGTAGCACCACCGACGTCGATTTCCTCTCCTTCCTCGCCCCCTTCTCTCCTTCCGCCATCCACCCCCTTCGCCCGCGCTCCGTCTACCCCTCACAGCCGCGACCA
>NW_006263504.1:109251-120075 GCF_000469605.1 Apis dorsata
CGACCTCTCTCCCCACTTTACATTCCGCTCCGCTAGATTTATTTGTCGATACATATCGCGCTTGCGAGGATTGACAGTAATCTTCGATTCGTTCCAAGTTCACGAGTCGAGCAATTGGCGCGGCCGACAATGCGCCATTCGTTCCACCGGTCGTCCAACGATTCTTCACGGATCGTTTGATTCACTTCACGTTTTACACGCCGATATTTATTTAACCGAGCGTTTTTCAAGAAGCTTGGTTACCCGAGAGAGAGAGAGAGAGAGTACATTAAATTAAGCTGCTTTTTGCGGCTCCACGTTTTTACGCTCGCGTGCTCCGCCAAAGTGTCGAGCGTTTTCGAGAGTCCATTTCACCCTTCTCATCAGATGGAGGAGGAGTCGATGCGTCGAGAGGGTGCTTCGATAAACAGGCTGATTTCTAGCTTACCACAGCAGGAAGGGGAGAAATGCGTGAAATGAGGAGGGAAACCTCGACTAATATCCCTTTTGACAATTTATCTTCTACCCCGAGTAAGGGTGCGAAATGATAATACAGCTATTTATCGCTCCTCACGATCTTTTTATTAACCGATTTTATAAGCTTCTTTTCCCACCTGTCTCACTAGAGAGATCCTATCGATCTAATACGACATCGAGACGTTGTCCGATCGTGTTTATCCGATATTATCGACAAAGTTATCGATAAGAAGTTTCGATCGGTGACGATTCCAAACCACGCGATTCCAACATATGTTCGAACGTGTGCTGGTTCTAAATTCATGCGAGGAGAAAAAGTGTCTATGTCCCTAGAGCCCTGTTTAACGGTCATCACGGGATTGATCGGCGCGATCCAAGTGTCGGTTCTATTAATATCGCTGACATTATCGTCGTTGCGGTACATCTGTTATGCACGCCGTCAGTGAGAGCAATATCTGCTAGGAGGCGGTTGTCACGCACGTATAGGCGTAATACGGTATGAACGTAGATCAACGCTTAACGAAACATGCCGACGTCCAAGAGCAAGCGCCAGTCGGAATTAACATATGGGTAAACAGAGGTAATACGAGGCGGATGCAGGAATATGGCTCGAGGCGGATAGATGTAACCATTATTGCTATCTCTAACCGGCATCTCGATATTATGCCTCTCCGCGTTTCAGGTAGCTGCCCCATAATCCAGTCGAAAACGATGGAAATGTCGACCCTATCTACGATCCTATCCCGTTCGCAAGTCAAAAAAGTCTCGTGCGTGGAGACAAAGCCAGAACGATACGAGATTACCTCTTGATCAAATTCCACTTGATCGCGCCTTTCTTTCGAAATTTTGCGATGCAGAGTGATCCACGCGTAGAAACGGTGGAAAGATAAATACAAATCGCACGCGATCGAGCGATTAAAACGCGATCCGTTTCGCGTATCTCGTTTCCCCGAAATTCTCCAACTCTTTCCTTCCTTCCTCCCCGTAAACTTCGTAATATGTGTGATTTTTCTTTATCCACGTCGGTTTAATGATTGGGATAGAACTAGCTCGTAGAAGGTAGGAATCGGCGCGGAAATGTTGGGTTCACGTGTATATTCAAACTTCGGTACAACGAGGAGTGCGCATAGCGTAGACGGTAAAAATGGACAAAGCTAACCGTACTGGCATACCATTGCAACGCTAACTTCGGCCATTACATCGGCGATGCCGTGCGCCAAAGTGCACGAAGGGGTATACTATTCGTGGCGCGATCGGCGAGCAAACAACGGCCAAGGAGAAGAGTTCGCGTTGTCCGCTATCCGAGTACTTTACATGTCTCGTGTGTGGATACGCATGTACATGTGGAAGGAATCGTCCTCCCTCCGCCGCGTCGTGTTTCGAATCAAAAAAAAAATTTAATATCCAACGTCGCGCAGCCGGTGTGTCTCGACTTAAAGGCAGATTTGTTTTTTACGTTCTCGGGCATATTTTTCTCGCTTCTCACTCGTCTCTTTCCTTTCCTTTGGGAAAGGTTCGCATATACGTGACACGTTGTTCGGATTTCGCCTCGACGAGCTCCTTTAACAGGTTAGTCACGAAAAAATATATATGTTTCTATAAATAATTTTTCTATGAATAAATGAAAAAAGGGGCTGGTTCTTGAGAAATATTTAATTTAACAATTGTGCGTCGGTTTGAGGGAATATAATGCATGCTTTTATATCGTTTGTTTTCTCGTTCATTTTACATATCATTGCAGCATTATTTTGCAAGACTTGTCTTTTTTTGTAAATTAGATTCATCCTGAGGAGAGCTAATTTAAATTTAAATACGATAAAAAAGAAAAGAGTTTGATATTGAGGTAATATTCTTATTCTTTATTGCGGTGAGATATTTTTTTTTATTTAGTCAAAAATTATTTTCAAAAAAAAATAAATGATTCAAGCACGTTAGCGATCCTGTGAAATCCGTGATATTTTCTAACAGAGTTTTAGTGCTCGCGTAAAAGTGTCGTCGCGTTAAGGATAAAATAGAAAAATGAGAATGGGTGTGAAGGGAAAATTTGAAAAAATTTCGTAATTTTCGTGAGATCCATGTGTTGGCGGGATTTTCGTAAAAATGATGAAAAAATTCGTCGCGCGAGGTGGCAATTAAAACATCTTGTAAAGAGTTTGTCAAGTTTTAGTTCGGACTTTGTTTGCGTAAATAACGTTTACTAAATGAAATGCTAACGAGTAAACACTTAACCACTCCGAGCGAGGGCCAGCGAAGTTAATGAAGAAAATTCATGGTAACATAATTAAATTATTCGCAATCACGATGCATGTTACGTTCGTCGCGTCAATTATAACAAAATCAATTTAACAGGGAATGGTAAATAACTTTTCGTTGTGACGGAGACAAACCGTGAAAATATCCGATACATGTACATACATACACATATATTTAGATATATATATATATATATATATCTAAATATTATGAAGCAGCGAAATGTAGGTTTCCCTTTTTTAAATAAGCTTCGACGTTCGATCTATCAATATCATCGATTATCGGTCGATCGTTTTAACTAATTTCGTCGCAGAAATTGACGAAACACATTCTCTCGTGATTAATATACAATTTTGATCGTACATTTATGATACGTGCTTTGATTTTTACTGGCCAGATATAAAAACTTGGACAGCCAAAAAAAAAAACGCTCATTTTGCACGAGCATATCAACGAAACTCGCAAAAAAAAATGAGACAGATATTTCGAATATCGCATAACAATCTTTTCAAAATTAAAAATCAACGCGATAACGAATCGAAATATATGGAAAATCGGAAATTCAGGGAAAAAAAAGAAAGAAAAAAACAAATATCACAAACTTTACATTTCCAGTCGACAAGAATAAGTGTATTCTTCCCCGACGAGGAACGGATCCAGCTTAGTCGCATCGAATAAACATGTCACCGGATGAGCCAGAGCGTAATATTCTTTTCTTTTTTTCTTTTTCGCGGTTCTTTCGCGTGGATCGCGGACAACGCGAGAGAGGGGGATGGTGGATGAGCGAGAAAGGGAGGAAGGGGGTTGCAAAAAAAGCGACGCACGAGAGAAAGAGAGAGGAGAGAAAAAGGATGGATGGAAGAAGGGAGAGACGTTTCGTTCGCGTTGAATTTAGAAAACCACGCGCAACCCCATTTTCCGAGGGAAAGGCCACTTCCTGCGCCACGTCGGTGTACCCGTACCGTATTTTATCCGTTTGCGGCTCGATTCAAGCCACGGCAACCCTTTCTTCGTCCACCGATTTATAATAGCCCTGCGATGCGAAGATCGCGGACAAAAGACGAACGAAAAATTCCGTGGTGAGAGACGCTGACGCAGAGTTGCCGAGGAATCTCTGCCCATGCCAACTGTTACGGCGAAATCTCGTACGCGATGCGAAATCGAGTACAACCTTGGCTAAGCTCGCTTCCTTTCCTTTCCTTTTTCTCCAACAACTGTACGTACCCCATCGTCCATCTTTTTGAGGAATTAACCGGAGATTTGTTGGAGAAGACTCGCCTCCCCTGAGAGAAGATTCGTTCCGGGACATTAACGTGATACGTCACGGAATTAGGTAGCGTACAGTTACCGGATAAAGCAAACACTGCGAAAGATTTGACCGTTATCCTCGAGAAATATTACCGAGACTTCGAGATTCATAAGCTGAGGATATATTAAGGAGTAGTAGTAATAGTAGCAGCGATGAATATAATAATAAATCGAGAAAAGTAGATGTTGGTCATTTATTGATATTTGAATTATTTTTTAATCGAAAATGAATATCGAAGTTATCGATCATCTCGATCTGAGAATAAGTTCCCGTATAAATAGACGGACGATAAATTGGCACGAATTATTCGATGTTTATATCAACCGCGTCCGCGCCACGAGCGAATTTAATCTAAAGTTTTGAGCATCTGATTAAGGCAGGTTTTGTCAGTGGGAGGAAACGCTGCGGAATTTCGTTGTAATAAATTGGATGGGGCAGCGAAAGTTTATCAATAAGAGGTGACGGGAAGTGCGTCATTGACAAATATCAAAACGGCGAAAATGGATGGTCGCGTGAAGAAAAAAAGTAGAGAGAGGGGAGAAAAAAGAGAGAAAGAGAGAAAAAGCGAATTATTTTCACTTGCATCGGGCTTAATGGATCCTTGCATTTTATTTTATTTTTTCTTTTTTTTTTTGTTTCGTTTTCTTTTTTTTTTTTTTTTTTTTTTTTTCGTTTTCTTTTTTTTTTTTTTTTTTTTTTTTTTTTTTGTTTTTTTTTTTTTTTTTTTTTTTTTAAAGATACGAAATCACGAACGAACGATTGGACGATACTGGGACGCAAGAGTACGCACGATCGATTTGAAGCTCTGTCATAGCTGGAAAATGTTCAAGCGTAAAACGAAAGAGGAAATTACCGTTTCCAGTTCTATGCGCGTTTCAAGCTTGCATGTGGCATAGATTGCGATTGACCAAGCAGAAAAGGAATCGAAAATTTCTCCTTTTTTTCGATCGTTCGAATTCGCGTTATCTCGTATTATCGATGCGATTGTAAACTTGTTGTCCCATATTAACTATTGAATTAAAGAGATTTTTCTAGATATCTCGCGGAACAGGACAGCATAAAGTGATCGAACGAAATGGAATATTGAAACTCATTTCCGTTATCGAGTAGAATTTTAATTAAATTGAATATTTGGAAATATATTACGATTTCCTTCTTTTCGTGCAATTGACAGTTGACTGAAAAAGGCCAACACGCTTCGTTCAATTCGACGCGACTTTGATTAAATTCAGCATTGATAAAATCTTAATTCATTCTTATATATATTCTAACTTTTCGGGTGAAGTTCAAATAAACCAAAAACGGAATATAGACAAGGTTATCGATTAAATAACCGGTTTTAAAAGCGACAATTTGAAGAATGATACGAAAGATTTTGATCCTTCTCTTTTCGATTCTGATTCCGATTATTCGCGATATAATTTAACTTGCAAACTATATTCTCGTATATTTTTAAAGAAACGATACAATTTAATGAAAACTTAAGATCTCATCGAAAAGAAAAATTCCGAAACGACAACCACCTCTCTGTTATTTCTTCCAAAGACTTTTCGCGTTTTTCTTCGAACGGAAGAAAAGAATTTCCCAAAAGGCGCATTACAAAGAGACTTGACAGACTTTTTTTCAGTTAATCCTCTAGTTTTCTAGCCCGATAAACTGTTGCGAAATAACGCGAATCGAGATCAAATTCAACGTGAAATTTTACTCTTTCGAAATAAACCGTGGCTGCAGTATTCATGAATCAGAAAAATTGCGTGCAAATACACATATTTTGTTACAAATACGATACGATGTATCATGATATATATTTTCGCAAGAGATGGAATAAGAAATAATTCTCGCCCCGATCAATTCTATTTTTGCGGCGTAAAATCGACAGAATTTTTTCTTTCAAATTTATCGAGCTCGGGAAAATAACGGAGAGCGATGAACATTCGTTCCACGGGATCAAAATTGAAATTCCATCCCTAATTATTTCGTTCAATTCGCTAAATTCAATTATTCTCCCTAAAGATCGATTTATCGCTCTCTCACCATCAGAGAGTGCTCCTACGATCGTTCCTAACGTTTCGTTCGCTTATATATATAATAATTTATAATACATTAATACGACTATTTTCGGCTAATGTTGATTCATCATTCCCATACGATTAAATATTTACCCAAGTTCTGTACGCCGAGGCCAACTACAATCTCCGAACCAATCAGGGAGAAGTGAAAGCGTTAACCAATCCTATCCTAATCACCGATACAATATTCCCTTTACAGTGTGTGCAACACCTAGTCCAATCAAATGCGACAAATTCAAATATCCCCTTCACGGTACATATTAGACAGGCTGATATGGTGGGCCTCATTATACCGGGAAGAGGATCAGGACTGTTAGTCCTGTCCGGATATTCTGACATTGACGTACTTACCGTTACGTTGATACCGAACTGAACGTGATACGGATAACTCGGCAACCTATCCGACCCCCAGAAGGATAGCAAGGAAAGCTATAACATCGGCTGAGATTGGCTTTGGCGTGTTGGTACGTCGCTTCTCATTTGAATTTAGATTCATCCCTCTCTACCCTCCACCCTTCTATTCCACGTCTCTTTTCCACGCTCTCCGACTTCACTGCCTGCCTCCGTCCCTCGCTTCTCAACGTCCCTTTCCCCCCCGTGCTGGCGGCGCGCAGCCTTCGACGCTTCCACGCATCTGAGAGCGCGAGAAAGACCCCTTTTCTCGAAGCGGTTCCCATCCAGAAGAGGAGGAACCAAACGCATCCTATAATCTGGGGGGAATTTGAGAAATATACGTGCCAGAGGCTTCCCTCTCCTCGCTTCAATTTATTATCCACGATGAACGCCACCTCCATATCGGATATAAAACGTTGTAACTCGATTTCGAAGAGTCGAAAAATTTAGATTTCGTGGAATTTTAATTGGACGATGGCCGGAAGAGGAATTATATCGTTGTTGGATAGACGAACTTACAGATATCTCTCGCCCTCCGTCCATCTCACCATCCCCCCCGCAAACAAGTTTCGAGAACGCATTCGGAAACTACGCAGACTCCTCGAGCGAAGGGGTCTTAAATTCGCGTTGCTTCCTCGGATACTTCAAAGTGATTCTCACGGGAGGACGAGGCGCAGGGTCAAAGTGAATTGGATATCGAAAACCAGAAGCAGCGACACGAGCGTCGTACGGGGCGACCCGTGCATTACGCGTGTGCCGTGCGTCGAGGCCGACAAAGCTTGAGACGCAGAGACAGCTAGACGACGGTCTATGATGACGCGGATGATTGCCGCCCGTTTCGCGAATCTATCTATCTCGAGCGAGGAAAAAGAGGAGGAAAAAGAAGAAGAAGAGACAATAATAAACGGGTGACGCATCGAGGTTGATATTTTTCCACGACGTCGGGGATAAATGCGAGGATGCGAGGATACAAAGGGGCGCGATCAGGGTGGCACGATCTTGGACGCAACGCGAGGAAAAATATCAGCAATTTTACAAATCTGTCTCCTGCTATCGAACCAGCCGAGGGAACCAGAGACAGAGACAGAGAGAGAGTGAGAAGAGAATGGAAAAATATTGGCAAATAGCGAGTGAAACAAGAAGAACGAACGCGGAGAGAAGAATAGTGGAAGGGTAGGTTGGTCGGACGGTTGGAAAGGTCGGGGCATCTACGGAGCATGGGATGGAAAAGGAGTTTGAACTGCGGAGAATAAGGTTGGCGGTGGTGGTTCGATGGACGGAGGGATTGGCGGGGAGGATCGGTGAAGAGGGGCGACGAGAGAGGGTCGGTGCGGATTCGCGCGCGGCTTCGCTTCGCGTGGAATCGACTGTGGAGAAGGAGATAGGGTGGAGGACGGGCGTGAGTTATCGCAGCAACTATCTGCTCAACTGGCCGGATTTATTTCTATAGGTACAATCTGCCGCGCGAAATAAAGTATTTCGAAAATAAGAAGGAGGGCGAGAGGCGATGGAGCCCCGAGATATCATTCGCCATTTGTCCCGCGCGAAGGACGCGCGTTTAAACGGAGCACGTCCATCCTTTTATAATATTTCCACGTACGCGTCAAATATTCATATACCCTGCCGTTTCGTTCCGATAAAGTCGCGAGCAAGTTCAAAATTCGAACATACTCGCATACATCTCATTTTTTCCCCCTCCCGTTCTGCGAACGAATATTTCTCGTACTAGTTTCTTTAAACGGGAATGCTTTTTTTTCTAATCTTTTCGTTCTTCTTTTCAGAAAAGTGTAGAAAGAGTACATTCGATGTATATCATAAGTATCGGAAATTTCAGGCACAGAGCGTTAAAATTCACGATTGAACGTGAGAAGTTTCGCGATAGCGTGAAATGTGTTGAAATTAAACACACGTACGTAATGAGTATGTGCACGCAGGAAATAAATTGCGCGGATAATTCAAACAATCAGACGATTAATACCGGTTAACGTTACTTGCTAAAAGAACGTATTACGGTCGAAATTATTCCAGCACCGAAATGTATTCAAAATATTATTACGGTACAGAGACTTTTGTTTAATAATTATTCATCTGTTCTGCTGCAAGCAAAATCATGCATTCGATCCAATAAAATCCTAACATGCAAATAGATTTGAATTATAGAGCACGATGATAAAGTTTCTCTTCTAATATCGAGTCCTTCGATACCTTCGAAACATCAATAATATTATTACATTGATTGTAAAAAAATTCACAAATACCCGATCACAGATCTAACGCATCCCTATCATCGTATTCTTAAAAATAAATGAAGACAGAATTTTTTTAAACAAATTATTCTTTCCAAGTTTTGTATCTTCCTCCCCTTCCCTTTTACGACGAAATTCAAAGTAGATGAAATTCAAAAAAAAAAAACAAATGTTTCAGAATGTATCCAAATTTTAAGACTGCACAAAATAATCTCGAGGGAAGAAGAGTTTCGCGACAAATGCAATTACCGCGAAAAGAACGAAGCGTAATACGATCGATCCTAAAGCGGGGACGAAAAGATAAAGAATATCGATAAAAGAACAACGAAAAAGGAAATGGAAAGAGAGAAACGTACGAATAATATAGAAATTTCCGGGATATGGGATACAACGACGACACGACAACGTTCGACCTTTGAGATGAAATTCTATGGATACCGTTACTCCTATTGCAGACAGATTTATTCGGCAGTCATGGAGATTCTGTGACCGACCAATCACGATGCTTCTCCGCAAATACAAATCGTGATTCCTCCTTTCTGTGCTTACCGAACAGAGTTTACGTACGAAGGAGAAAATACCGAGTTTTCGGGTTAAAATAGCATCGAGAGAGAGAGAGAGATGCGAACATAGATAAAGCAGCCGAGGGAAATGACCACTCTAGATAACCTCCTATCGTATATACGATCCGAATAAAACAATTTTTCGGAACGGAAGAATTAATTACTCGGAATTAGAGGCGCTGCGACGCGAGAGAGCTCTCGAACGCGTTTGTATGCATAAATACCCGCCTCGCAATGATTAATTGTACGAGTTTAGCGCCACGGAATTCGTCATCCCGATATTAACTTGAATAAATTTTTATACAAATTTTATCTCTCGCCAGAGTATGATTGTAAAAACCGAGGGAATATATAATATATATAAATATATAAATAGGAAAGATTGAGGAGGAAATGGTTCATATATTATATTCCTTCGTAATTTCTAATTTTAATTTAAAAAAGTAAACGTCTCTTGAAAAGAAACGAATCTAGCTCGAGACAACATTGTTCTCTTATTTTGCTTTTACTTCTCTTCCTTCTTTGTTTTCTCGAGCGAAGCCCCTTCTATCCACGCTAAGTTGAAACTTTCCCGTTGGCCTTAGAATAATGGAAACGTGAGAGAACTTCGAAGAATACAAGACGCATCCGAACAAACAAACTCTAACCAGATATCATCGATCCTCCATCCTCCTACGAGTTTTAATCCATCGGACAAATTTCTCGAGTGTTTACCGATTCGAATAGACGGCGACGTTGGAAACGTAAATTGCATTCGATCGTTGACTTCCATCCCATCCCCAAACTCGCAATAATTGAGAATTAAAAAAAAGCTTCTCGACGCCCCCTCAACGCCCTCGCGATCCAGGAACAAATGACAAACGACCAATTTAATTTTACTACGAGAACCGGGAGAGATTACTTTCGATGTAAAAAAAAAAAAAAAAGAAGCATCTTCCGCTTCTACTTTGGAAAGAAACGGAAGATCATCGTCGTCGTTGTCGTCGTCCATCGTCGATGTTCGCGACAAACTAATTTCTTAAGGCGACGATGCACTCGGACGATTAACTCTAGATATAGATAGATAGGAGTGGCGAAAGAGAGGCGAAGCTTACAAAGAAAGTTAGCGAAGACGATCCATCAATGACCTCACGACGCTTCAAAATTACCAAGCATCGTGGATGTACGAAACAACGTTGAGCGACGTTCGTCCCCCGTTCGAACCGGCACAGTGGATCAGTCGGTAATTGATCGGACGCCCAAGGAGTAAACACTCCGTCGTTGATTGATGAACTAATCAACCCTGTTAAACTATCGTAGATTCTCGGTCTCTTCGCCCTAACCACGGTACAAATCAAATCTTCCTACCGTTCGTTCCGAATTTCAGAACAAACAGAATTTCAAAAGTCACAACGGTCACCGTTATACAACTACTTCCCAAATTCCTATAACTTAACTTTCCTTCTGTTTGATTTAATTTTAATTTGAACAGAGAGAGAGAGAGAGAGAGANGACGAATATCGATCGCATCGTGGCAAAATGTTATACTACGAATC
>NW_006263504.1:120116-127667 GCF_000469605.1 Apis dorsata
GAAATAGAATTTCACGAGCGAAATATACAAATTCGCCGGCTTTCGAACGTGTTTCCATGGAGAAAATAATGGGCGATGGCGGGCCAACTGTTCGAATACAAATCTAATATTATTCGGCCGCGGGAGCGAACGGTGTTATTCGGTTGGGGGATGAAGATGGGAAAAATTTAATTCTTGAATTATTCCGTTGGATTCTTCCGTTGAATTTTTGTATGCCGCTCTACGGAACGCTACGAAACGAAAGTATCACGGAAAATTTAAATTAATTTCCGAGAAGATAGAAACGAGTCCAATTATCTACCACCGCCGGAAGATAAGACACGAGATAGAATTCTTGCACGTTATTACCCTACAAATCCCCCTTGTCCTTATTACTTCGTGCTTCGCAATTCTTTTGCAAATGCAATGCTCGAGATACTTTAATAACACTCGAATCGAATCTTTCGCGACACGTAACGCGTGTCGATTTTTCGAGAGGCAATCTATCGAATGTGTTGAACAACGGCCTGCCTGATAAAACGATATAATCCCCTGAAAAAAAAAGAATAAAACAACTCGATGATAATCGATTGAACGATAATCGAACGAGCGTCGTTCGATGTTCGAAACGATCGTTATAATAAAAATTAACGAGAATTTCACGATTTTCGAATCAAGAATCGTATTATGCGTTTCGAATCGCGTTAAAAACAATCTTACGGTTCAAGGATTATTAAAAAAAAAAAAAAAAAGAAAGAAAAAAAATCGCATATTAAGCAATTTCGATCGTCGTTCACGTAAAAACAATAATAAACGGTAATATCGTTTCGAGTGCATTTTAATTTCCATCGGGACAAGAGGTCAAATCAACTGCATTATCCAAAGTAACGCGGAAATAAATTAATATTGAAAGCCCGGATAATATCAAATTGATATTAAAGTAACATTACTGTTTAATCAATATCAATGATATCGAATTCACAATATCCAGTGTATGTGCGCGCTGGTAATTACACGTTTCACGGTTGTAATACGACAGACTAAACAAGTTGATTATGTAAAAGGATGAGAACCACCCTCATAGTTCGTGAAACGCGTCCACAAAATCGTCCAGCTTGGAGAATCCATACAAAAAATTTCTTATTATTTTTCGATAAGCACGTTATCGGGGCCCGGTTTTATTGCTTTTCTTTAACCCAGAATTACATCCGGTCGTTGAGATCGTGTTATGAAGGGAGAAGAGGCGAAAAGGAGGGAGGGAAAAAAGGAAAAAGGGAAAAAACGAAAACCGGAGGGGGAAAAAAGGGTAAGCGAAAATCCGTAATTACGACAAATCACTTGGCCGACGAGAGAATTCTCTATTTCCGTGGGACAATATTGCCCGCCGTGGCAAAACGAGAACTTTCCCACTTGTTTGTTCTGCTTTCCTGCAAATTACTAGGACAATTTCTAAAACCGGACGAAACAAAAAACAACGAGAAAGAGAGAGAGAGAGAGAGAAAAAAATACGTACATACACATATATATATATGTATATATATATATGCATCATAAACGAAAAATATAAGCTATCTCGGCCAAACTTTATAATCGTTTATAATTAATATTTCCGCGTACAAATACGTATACTATTCATTTACGACTTTTACGTGGATAAGTTACGGCGCGCGTGTACGTACACGTATACGGGTTCGCGCGCATGTGTATATACGACCGTGCAACAAATTAATTTCAAACTTTCGGTTAAACGAATGAATATATTCTCACGGAACAAAACTCGATTCGAGCATTGCGCGTTTACTTCGAGGTGGAAAAATACGTAAAATGGTGAATCAATTAAAACGGAAAACTATTTCGCTTATGCTCGCCGCCGAAACTCGATTTCTCCTAACAATTAACGGAACAATTATAATACGACCGTGGAATTGCGTGGAATTCCTCGGTATACGGATGTTTGAACGGTAAGTTGGAAAAAAAAAAAAAAAGAAAAAAGGAAAAAAAAGGAAAAGTTGAAGAAGAAAATATGTAAACGTGGACTCGAAGGAAATTTGGGCGCGTGACAAACAACAGGGTGTTTCGAATAATAAAAATGTTGAAACACGTTGGAAAGTTTCATTACTTGCCCCCCTCCCCAACATTAATTCGGAAGCATACATTAAAATTGCATTAGCAGCAGAAACGGCGTTACGGAGTTCCCATAACTCATACAGCACGCGCGCAACAAGAACATGCAAAATGGCTCGGTCTTCTCGTCTTCGCGCTCCCCCCTTCCCCCGCGCTGTTGTACGCGGGAGAACTTCTTCTCTCTCTCTCCTCGGCCCGCCACCTTGATTAATTCCTTGATTCGAGAATCTCTCTATCTATCCCGCGACCGGCTCCAACGGAACGATCGTTCTCACCGCGGATGACGGATTCCATTTTGTGCGTTTATTTCTATCTCGTTATTTCCTCTCTTCGTTCGGCGAGGAAAGCCATAAGGAAACAAACGGATGAATAACGGAGCTTTACGGGGCTATCGTTTCGCGATTACGAAAATGACGGTATTAACAGGTTTCCAACTGATGGTGGTTAAAGTTCCTCCTCGGTATAATACACGTGTCGGTGATTTGAATTTGCGATGAAATCGTGTTATCCATCTTTCGAGACAATATTAATTTTTCACATTCGTAAGGGATTACTATTCGATTCGTATTAATGACACGCAACGATACACTCGCGACGATTTATCAACGGTGTAACGATTGTAATTGCTTACGCCAACCACTCGAGGCGATCGTAAAATCGTTGCATTTATATACGTGTGTATGTGTGTGTGTGTGTGTGTACGTGACTAGTAAATTCGCTCGCGGTCAAAGGAAACGAAGCGAGATACGTGTCGGGGTTGACATTGAAAGCGTCGCGTGGAACTTGCGGTAAATTTAAGGCGTTCGCGTTTAACGCGATACGATCGCCGTACAAACGAACCGTGTAATTGCAAACGTGTCCCCGTGACGTGAAATCGGATGAAACGGAAAGCTCCTCCGGACGTGGTTACGGCGCGGCGTGACGAGCGCCAGTTAAAAACTCCCGCTTATGGGGAAGAAATCAGATTAGCGTTGGGTCGGTTCGAGGGAAGAGAGGGGAGGGTATTTTCTAAATGCAAATTACTCGGTTCGATGACACGGTTGCGTCGTCACAGTCGACGAAGACTGTGGAGGAGGACGAGGACAATGACGATGACAATTTATCGGGCAACATCTACTACTTCCTTAATACCGTGTTTGGCCAACAAGTTTCTCTCGCGGTGGCGAGGCTCCATCCAACTTTTCCTCGATGAGAACGCCATTATTTCTAACACAATCGAATCTCTCGTTCAAGAAGCTATAGAGAAAGCTCGCTCGAGAAAGATCTTGAACAAACGATCCATCCGGATCCGAAACTTCCCTTAACGCTTAAACTTTCATTATTTCCCTCCGCGGTTGCGGTTAGGGACGACGGAAAGGTTCTTCCACTGCCGCGATTCCGAAGTGGAAAAGGGAAAGGCGGACGGAGACAGATGCAACGTAAAGAAAGAGCAACGACCGAGCATTCGTAAGTCTGCAATTACAATTAGGATAAATACCTTTAACTGGCAATGCTAACCCTATCGGGCCTGCCTGCGTGGACCACCCTTTCGCAGACCTTCTCGCGACAAAACGAACGAATCGACCGTTTTCCGCAATCCAATAAATTCCTTTCCCAATGCGACTATCCACTCGCGCGTACGAGTAATTTCGGATGAAATTGTTCCCTGTTCCCTCTTTCGCCGGCAATGCCCAATTTATAGGTGGCTCGTATTCTAATTAAAGAATACACCACCTAAACGCCAATGAAAGCTTTTATCTTCGATAAAGAATGCCTTTTGTTGCCGTTAAAGAAAAAGATAAAAAATATTAAATTCGTTTCTACATAGACTATACATATATATATATATATATAAGCGTGAAAAACGAAAAAAATTATTTAAAATATAGGATTGCCTTTTGTTAAAAAACTCTTAATGAAAAATCGTGATTATTGTACAAGAGTATAAAACGCCAACGGAGTTAATTATTTGTTCACTTGCAAAAAAAAAAAAAAGACAAATAAGATAAAGCTCTCTATCGATCGTAAAAATTCGAATTTTTTTAAAAAATCCGACATAAATATAAAAAAAGAACGCGGTAGAGGAGGATTTCGTAGCTATCGGGAATGCTAGAGGGTTCCAACGATTCTACGACTCCTTGGGGTTCTGAACCATCTCGCAAATCTGGCGATATCAGAGATCGCGTAATTCAGTGAAACCGGCGAGATTCCCCGAACCCCCGTCATCTCTCGGGATGTGGACATCTGGGATACGAAGACCCCCACGTTCCCCGGGCTGAAACCAAGCGGAACTCTGCGAAAATCCCTGGTGTCTAGCGTAAAACAATCGGTGTACACAACCGATAAAAATATTTTCACGTATGCTCGTTACATTCTCGAAATGAAATGAAACACGAATCAACCAAAATTGGATTAACGAAAGAATATTATATAATAAACAACGAAAAATGAGAAAAATCTCTCTATAGAGAGAGAGAAAGAGAGAAAGTAGTTTTAACGTCTAACGATTCGAAAATCGAGATCAATCGGGCGTACTACGTCATATATACGAGAAGAGAGAGAGAGAGAAAAAAAAATGGAAACTGTGTCGAATCGAATTGCATTGTAGCTCGGCTCTGTTGGGGAACACGTGACGGTGACGCGAGCTTTCCAATTAATCAAAAATAAACGATGTCAACGGCCGGCCGTTGAGAATCGGTAGCCGGTACAAATGTTATTTATCGTCAAGTACGTGGCGCTCAATGTTGCCGAGGGTGTTATTTAAACGATTGTGCAAACGTCATCGTATCGGACGCATTATGCGTTCCGCAGGAAATTTGTTGCAGAGGCGCGACACTTGTACAGTCCCGGGCCTCCGCGCGTTTGTTTTCCTCTCAAGGAAAATACTATACTGGCGAAACACGGTTGGGTGAAAGTTACACCCCCTCGGTCGGGATTGGGACGGGTTACACACGCGCGTATATATATATATATATATACACACACACGTTCGTACCACTTTCATGCAAAATTGATTTTCCCCCGGCGGTATTAAAATTCACGATCAAATGGGACAACGAGCTCGACGCAATAACGAGTTAACGCGATAACGAGTACACAGAGAATGTCCGGCGAATAACAGAGAGGGGGGAGGGAAGCAGAGGGAAGGGGAACGTCAAATTAAAAACGATCTTCAATCCGCAAATGAGTACGCAAATGATCACGGGGGAATGAAATGCAAAATTGAACTGCGAAAAGGAATACGATTTAATCGATCTCCTCGTTTCGTTCCGTTTCCCGTTTCCATCGATACTATTCCCACTTGTTCTCGACCACGTTGTTCACGGCACCCTGACGAACGATAACGGACAATCGCAGCGACTGCGAAGACAGTCTTCGCTTTTCTAACCAATTATTTTTAACGTCTCATTGTACTCTCCCCCTGGCACGACCATTAAGCTTAATAGCCCACACCGCTCAAGGCGCGTCGTGCTCTTCTCTTCTTTTTTTCTTTCTTCCTTTCTCTCTTTCTTCCTTTCTTTTTTCCTTTCCTTCGAGGGTCATAATTAAAGTCAATCGCGATACCGGAAACAGTCCATTAGGCGTATTCCCGGTCTCGAAAGCCGGTCAATCGATGTACGACCAACGAATACCGACACACCCAACGCGACCAACGTAACCACATCGATTTTCGAAAACCGATTTCTCTCCTTCTTCTCCTGTCTCGAGGAGAGACAGGGGGGGGAGGAGGGAGAGAGAAAGGTCTCGAGGCGGAACAAGAGGATATGGAGGAGAGCTACGTAGACACGTGTGTGCGTCGGTTTTCTTCGTATGTCTTTTTACAGTTTCTCCCCCTAGGTTATTCGCGACGCATTCCCGTGCTAAATGTGGCGCGTAAATCAGGTTTTACGTCTACGCGTATTTTTGTCTCTCCGTGGTACGGTAACCTCGCAGCGGGAGACACGGAGAAATCCAAGCGAGTGTCGTTGAATCGGCTTTAAATATTCGCTAACAGGAGGCGAATGGGTAACCCGAACACGACACGATGTAACGCGCGATAACGCGAATATTATTGCGAAGAATGGGGGGGCCGCATTCGAAAGAAAAGGGACGAGAACAGTGGAGTGGAGGGAGCGAGAAAAAAAGGAGGGGGAAAAGGAGAAAAAGGAAGAAAAAAAAATAGAAAGAAAGAAAGAAAAACACGCGCCGTTTTATACGCCGGTTTTTTTAAACCTTCCAATGGAAAAACAGAGTGTTTGACTTCGGCGAAACAAATCGAGGCTGAAGCTTTTCAACCGGCTACGCTAAATCGTTTCGACGGAATGGCGCAACGCTGTTACCGATTCGATTTCGTCCCAAACATTCCCGGCGAAATGTTCGAGCGCGAAACATTTTACAAATGGACCGGTCTCGGTTGTTCATGCGATGACGTCAAAATATACGAATTTCCGTTCGCGAGGGAGGGAGAGAGAGAGAGAGAAAGAGAGACCGCCGGTCGAGGGTGAAAAAGGGACGAGAAAGGGAGTTACTAACCATTTTCTCTTCTATCAATAGCTTATCCATAACGATTGAACGAGTTTGTCCGAGCGTGAATGCAACGATAATGCGATGGTCCGTTTCTGTCCAGTTACGTTCTCCTGGCTGTGTTCTTCGCCCTCCCCCGCGTTCCCACCCTCTTTTGTCTCTCTCTCTCTCTTCATCGATTCATGCACGCGCCATCATTACCGATAGATAATACCTCCCCGTGTTCGAACGTTGCGCTCGTCGATCGATCGCGGTTTCATCGTTACATGAAACGGGGAGGGGAATGGTAAATCTATCCTCGGGAAGGGAAAGGGATCGAGGGAAACGATCGTCGTAGATCCAATATTTACTTCTATCTTGATGCGCCGGAACGCATACATACCCTACCTACCCCTACCCCCCGCAGACGCGATATGGATGACAGAGGGAACTTGCTTATCACGGGGCGGATGCGCATCGACGTATCCGTTCGACCATTCGCGGATCGTTGCATCTTCATGAAAGATTCAAGATAAAAGACGGGGCGGATCTGTGAACGGTCACAGGAATTTCGACTAAGAACCGCCCGGAATTTGCACCCCGTGCCTTCCCCCCTCCCCTCTCCTTCCCCCATCGAAATCGCGCGGATCAAAGGATCAAAAGTGGCTATTTTATTAGCGCGCATAGCTTTGCAAGCTCGTCGGATCTTATCGAGTATTCTGCGAAAATTACCGCTAAGAGACGCCTTTGTACGCCGTTTCACGGAAGATTCCACGCTTCCCGCTAACGCGTCAGATTACCATAGATGCGATATTCGTTTCGTTGCCTTCGTTTAGTCGTAATCATTTCCAAAGCTGATTCGTAACGTCTCGAGAATCTACAATTTCAAACGAAATATCTTTGAAGAATTCGTAGAAAAGAAAGATTTGCTTTTGCGTTATTGAAAAAGAAGAAGAAGAAGAAGAAGAAGAAGAAGAAGAAGAAGAA
>NW_006263504.1:127743-143592 GCF_000469605.1 Apis dorsata
TTTACGGAAAAAGAATAATAGGAATATCTTTTTTCGTTTAAAACGTGGCTAAATCTTTCTCCATATTGTCTGTTTATCGTTCTCTGTTACGTACAACAAATTCCCTTGAAATTATACGTATCTCGCGCGTGCTGATCGATAGAGAGAGAGAAAGAGAGAGAGACAAAGACAAAACGATCGTTACATCAATCACTGAATCTCGAATTGAACCGTGACCGAGGTTTGTGAGTGTCAGCAAAAATGACGAGTCGAGCACGGGATTCATATTCCCAACTAACTAGGACGACACAAGCGTATTCCATCAATTCTCCTCGCTCGAAAGTGCGCGCGATCGTTACGATGAAATTGTATCTTAACTGAAGTGAAAAATTCCTCGATACAGAGATACGGTCTATTAAACAAGGGAAACGTTACGTATTATTAGCGTTGATTCTTCTCAACGATCTAACGGAAAATTAGCTTTGCTACAACACCGCTCTTGTCACTCTCGCGTTGCTCCACTCCCGACAGATGCGAACAACGTAACGTAAACCAATTAAAAAAAAGGGAAGATGGAAGAAAAAAAAGAAACACGAGGCCTGAACAAGCGAGAAAGAGAGAGAGGAAGGGAGAGAGAAGGGAAATCAAAAGGGAGCATTAAAAGTTGTCGATGCTTTGGCGGCACGGCGGTCGTTGCCAGAAAGGACTCCTTTGGGAGTACATAGGACGGTGGATGACGATAGGTGGGTGGTGGTAACGCGAGGGGAATGGGGAAGCCATTCCGTTCATCTGCCGAGTCATAAAGCAGATAGCACAGTTCTATCCTCGAAAATACATAAATCTTGGCCCTGTGTAATGTACGAGAAATGAGTCTTCCCGTAAAATAAATGATCGGATCAGTCCCCGTTTCCGATGAAGACTTTGCCTGAAACTGCGCGCCCTTACAACTAGGCTTACGACGGATACGCGGATGGGGAGGGGGAAAGACATCGTTAATAACGCGATAAAACAGATCCAGGTAACAAGTGGAAAAATTAGAGATTGCCACGACACTCGCTTTAAAACACCCTTTATCGAACGAATCGTCAACATTAAGGACAGATATATATATATATATATATAAAGTAGTAAACGTGGCTCTTTTTCTTCGCGTTTATCCTGATTTCTCGACGTATTCCGCGAGAAACGTAGAAAGTAAAGAACGTTGATCTTTTCTCAATAAGAGAGAGACTCGAGAAGAATCCGTTCTGACGTAAGATCGTCGTGAAACGCGGATCACATCTGTTCGCGAAACGAATATTAAATTGATAAGCGTTGGGTAATACTACGTGTGTTATCAACTCGCCTATTCGAAATGCCTATCGCCTAGCTCTTCCCCGAGCTAAATTCCCTTGGCTGTCTAAAAGCACTTTTCCTTCGTGCCCACAAGATACACTGCTTTTATCGGCATGGTAAGCAGTCTGGGAAATGCTACTGTTGCCAACGCTGACGCAGAGACATTTAAAAGGATGGGTGGAGAGAGAAGCAGCGACAAATTCGACCCGTTTCGGTGTGTGTACGCATTCAATCCTTGACCATTAACGGCCGGTTCAATATCTTCGAATGATTCACCTTCCGTATCAGCCTTGGCATTGTATTTTAATGGGACTCAGATTTAGGGTACACGTCCCTCCGCAAATGTTTTCTCGCAGCAACAATAGATTCAACTTTTATGGATCTGAGAATTCGTAATTACCATCCGATTAATATTTAATATCTGTCAGAAATGCGAAGAATAATTCGAGGGAATAGAAATTTCAAGGATGATACGGGGAATAACCTTGTTCCAATTGAGAAATATACATTTATACATGATTTAAATATACATATATATGATTTCTTTTAATAAGTGAGTAAATAAAAAAGAATTGCGTTAATTAAATGAGTTGTCATTATTAAGGGAAAATAAAATGTTTGGCATGCGTAATTCCAGATGCTAATTAAGCACGTTTAGTTTCATATAGTGGATCGTGACACAACAATACGTTTCACGGTACAACGGGTTTCATCGTTAACTAAACTATTGTAATTAATTTCGTGAAAAGCATTCCATGTATTTTATTACATCTGCATAATGATCTCGTAGACGAAATTTCCGCGTAAACGAGAACCACGCGCAACGCAGATTGCAACGAGAATATTTGGAGAAAAGAAGGAGGAATCGGGCGAGCGCAGCTACTACTACCGCGCTGACTCGCAGCTTATTCGCTTAAATGAATATTAATTGCAATTCCTTGACACGATGGCAAGATTTACCATCTTTTTCAATTTTCAATTCGTCTACAACGAGGTTTAATCTACCAATTATAACAAATTTTACGCGTGTCAGAATGATTAAAATCCCTTCCTCTTGAAAAAGGATAAAAAAACGCAAATGAAAGAGTTGACAAAATTTTACTATTCGAAATCTTCGAATGCGTTTCCCTCGCATTTTAATCAGAGGATCGATCGAGAACTTACTCGTAATGCTCGAGACGTACGCACCCTCGAAAGTCACGAATTTCATCGAGTTTTATCGAGAATCAACGCCGAACAGAAGATTCATGAAACGATTGAGATGCAACATAATGCCGGCGTTATACGTATAATACGCTAACCGAAACGGGATTTTCGAAATAAATCTTGAAAACAAATAAAATCCCGATCCCGGGGGTCAATGCTCATAATTCCATGGAAACGCGGTTCGTATCGATCGAAGCCAGTTTCGATTGAACCTCGATGGTTTTGCGAAACGAACGCGTCAACAGTCCACCAGCTCGCACACCCATGGTGCACCACCACGTGATCTCTAATGCGTAATATCGCTGTTCACGGTGAAACGAGCAAACGCCAATAAAACGAAACAAGCCAGACACGACAGCAAAGTGTGCCCCGTTGCTCGATAATTTCGTAATTCGACCGGGTTGCCGACCGCGGCATCCGATCGTGTCTGATCGTGTCGCGTCGCGAAAGGATGGAGCGAAAGGGGGAGAAAAAAAAAATTCAAAATTTGATCAATCCCCCCCCCTCCCATTGTATCCGTCGCAGAAACCAAACGTGAAACGTTTGCTCGCGCAAATGTCGATGTCGTTCGCGAGTTGAAGCTCCGATAAATTGAGAGTACAAAGCTTCGAAGTTTATTAGATCTATAATATTTTGCAGGAAATTGTTTCTGAACGTGAAGCTATTTTTCATCGGCGATCTATGTGTGATCTATGTATTATCCATAGGCTCCCCTCTCGGTTATCGTTATTATTGTTTTTTCAACGGATTCATCTCTCCACACGATGGCATAGGAAAACTGCGTTACCCGTTTCGTAACTCGTTTCATTCTCGAAATTTTCCCCGTCGGTGAATTCGATTTTTCGATGAGGGGAGGGGAGGGAAGGGATAAAGAGAAAAATAAATAAGGATTGGTCGCGAGGATCATCAATCTCGCGAAAAGTCAATCGTTGGATTGGAGGGAAAGGAAAAAAAGAAGAAAGAAGTTACGGATCGCAGGTGCGTTCAGGTAACGATACCGAGAAAAAGGGCTTGCGAACTTTTATTGCAAGCATCTGTCGTGCGAGAGGGTGATAGTCGAAACTGACCCAAAAAGTTGGACGAACGTGGACTCGAGTGCCCTTCAGAAACCTATTCAACATCCTGAGAATATGCGCGGGGGTGGACCAGAAGAAGAAAAAAGAAAAAAAGAAGAAAAGAAAAGGGGACAAACAAGATTCGTCGGCAAATAAGAATAGTTATTACGCTTCTGAACGGGGGATGGAGGAAATTTTAGAGTGGAAGTTGGGAAACAAGAAAAGAACGGGAGGGAAAGAGAGAGAGAGAGAGAGAGAGAAATGCATTGCTCACGAAGAATAAATGCAAAGGATTGATGTGAAAAGAAACTGTCCACAAACATTTTTCAAGAATACATAGAAGCAACATCGTGGTCGGGCAACATTGGAAATAATAATACAGAAACACGCTAGAGAATGACGTAAATGTAGCTATTTCTTTTTATGAAAATAACTGCGACATCATTTACCGTTTACGTCTTCTTAAAAGCATCGTCGTTGGATGGAAAATGGACAGAAAGATGAGATGAAGGAGAACAAAATCGGGTGAACGTGTTCATGAAATTAGAAATTTCACGCACATTAATAGCGTGGAAAGAAATTTTTTTTCTTTTTTCTTTTTTTTTTTCTTATTAATACAATGCGACACAAAATTGATTAAACTTTAATTGGCGCTATTTTAACAAACAAATCTAATTTGAAAACTTAATCGGATACTATTCTGATAAAGATAAAAAAAAATAAACAAAAGAACGAAGAGACAATATAGAACTAACAACCGAGGAATTGATAAAAATTGTATACGTTGAGTTTATTCAATTTTCATAAAGAATCGACAAGAAGAGAACAACAGAAAAGAGCGAGCAACCAATGCTTTTCCACCGTATAAATTAAAAATATTATGCGGAACAACAACATCGATATTGAAATTATACGAACTCGCAATAAAAGCTACAGAGACGGAGTCGGGTATCCCGGGAATAATTATAATATTATCCGTCTCCGTTTAATCCAACTGTCCGCCGAGGAAATGAACAAGGACAAGTGCACCGAGGGAACATTAGTCGTCTACACGGCGGAACCAGACGAGAAAGGCCAAAATGAAGGCGAAGCAAAGATAGAAAGGGAGTTCTCCTTAATATAAAAAAAAAAAAAAAAAGACAGGACGCAAGGAAGAAGAAGCGATAAATGGGAAAAAAAAAAAAAACGAAGGGAAGCAAGGAAGGAGCAGAAAGAGCGGGGAAAAAACAGGGAAAAACAAGAGGAAAACAAGAGAATATCAGCAATATAAAAAAAAAAAAAAAAAAGAAAGGAAGAAAGGAAGGAGAAGAGAGAGAGGGGGAAAAAAAGGGAAATAGAAGAGGAAAACAAGAGAATATCAGCCATCTCACACCCACCGTGACAACGTCCGCATCCCATTCTGGCTTCAACGTCCTTTGAGCCAAACCACCGCACCGTTCACGCCCTCTTTGCCACCCTCTCCTACCCTTTTCTACCCTCGACGGTCCACCAGCCTCGTACAAGCTGTATACGACAAGCAAGTACGAGAGAAGGGGGGTTATATTCCGTTGTATCGTTCCTGCCTTTTCACGATGCGTCGCGTATATCCCGGCTAAACAGGCCATTTCATCACGTTTCGTTTCCTTGTGTTTCGTCATGTCCCCCGCTTTCTCTCGCTACCTTGCAAGTACTATTCACGTTCGTTTGTATCCTTGTATTCCTCTATCTTGCCGCGATATCTTTTTCCCCGTTTTCCCCAGAAGCCTATATTTCCCGCGATCAACCAGCGTCATAAACGCGACACGTGTACTTTTATCATACCCGCTTTAGAAATCGTCTCGAAGAAATCGACAGAAATCGAAGGGAAAAATTTTTATCGATATTGCTAGAGATCGGGGAAAATTTTGCTCTGAAAATAATTAAAACGAAAATTTAATCCGTCTAAAACTTGGAAAAAAAAAACGTCGACTCTTCGCGTCACGAAGTGAAGATCGAAAAAATTATTAAACGAGACGATCGATGTTCCGATTGAAAAGAGATTCGAAATTCGATGGGGGTAGGGAGCGAGGGGGAGGAAAGTTTACATAGAAAATAGAGTCTGTCGAATGTTTTCAGCATCGCGGAACGATGTTTAGTCTGAAAGCGAAGAAAACGTTACGCATAGTTTTTATAACAATAAACGGTATTATGATTGAAAATACGCAGTGAGACAAAGTAAGTTCCCATGGTCAACCATGGAAGGGGATAGTCCTTTCGTCACGCGAGATCCCGTTATCAAATTCGTTCTTCGATCATTTCAACGTAACATCAACGTATTCTCGTGTCACGAAAATATTGACCTACATCAGTTTAGAAACTCGTGAAAATCCTATCCCTCGCCCAAATATCAAATGACGTCCACGTCTCGGTCAAGTCTCGCATCGAACCGTTGAACGGATACGAAGAGGATTGTGAGGATGTTGTGAACGCGAGGAACGAGTCTGCCGTCTCATCGTTTTAATAACGCGACGCGGTTACTGAAGACGTTGTCGTACTCACTCGTACTTGCGTGGGATGATTCGCAGAAGAGGACGAAGATTAATCCACCCACGAGGAGCGTAGCCAGGAAGAAGGATCCCGAGCTGCAGCCCATCACGGCATCACTACTGATTTCTATCAGTCCTCAGTAATCCTCACCGAAGCACCGTGACTCGATCCACTGGTCCTTTTCCAGTTTAACTGTCGGGGTGTAACACTGTCACTTGTTCAAAACATCCGGCTGTCATCCGTGGCGAAAGAACCACTCGAGCGGCGACCACGTCGTACAATCCAGCATCAGTGCAACTATGCTGTCGCACCGTAATATCCCCAGTTTTACTCGCGTCACATGGTTTCGTCAACTTTTCACGCGCATCGTAACCCGCCAAACTCTCGTCCTCCTCTCGTCCACCTCGAAACCAGAGTCGGACGTTTAACCGATTCGTCACTTCGTCACTCGATCTTGCTTCATCGATGCCCCGTTAACGAATTCGATCTCGAACGCCCGTCACTCATCACGCGCGCCATCATCGTTTCGACCGGCTACTCTGCAATATCCCTTTTCAAGATTTTTTTTTTTTTACAAGATATCGCGACACCGATCGGTCCACGTTAACACGTCGCTGATCCAACAATTCATCACTCTCTTCTCTCTTTTTCCGCCTCTCCCACAACTCCACCACCCTCTACGAATTTCCTCGATTCGCTCGAATTAAATACTCGACGTTTTGGCTCACTCGGGAAGGGGATACAAAGAAACGATTCGTTTGGGTTTCTTTGTAACGAGCTTCAAAGCGGTTGATGCAATTTCACTGAATGCATAGTACCCGGCCAATTATCGAAGTTTAGGGGCCCAGTTGAATCTCCTCGGGCGGAACGTCGACGGAGCGGACTTGTTAAACTTCCCCACTAAAGCGTCGTTGTAGGTGATGTAAGTTAAATCGAAGAACCGGCGCACCGATAGAACCGGTACTCGATCATCCGATGCCCGAAATTTATTCGCGAAAGATCACACGTCCGACGATTCGATACGTCGAGTGCGGTCGAACGAAGTTTCGAAGATCTTCGCACAAGTGAAGTTATATATCGGACGAACGTGTGGTATTAAACGTCCGTCTGTTAACAGTCAACCGTCCAAGGAATAGCTTCAATAACTCTTCTCTGTCGAAAAGTTCAACGCGAAAAAAAAATTCTCCAACGCGCGTATCAGAAGAAATCGTAATATCAAATCGTCATCGGAGAATCTAATCTGAGCCAGGGGGACACTTTTGACACGTTTCGCTTCCCAGATCGACGATTTTACGCGCGATAGAGGCTGAAAAAAAAGAGGTGTCGGTCGGAAACAGGAAAACAGAATGAACCGATTCTGTCGATTCACGCGCAAATCACGTATTTAGATCGCGCTACAAATCATCCGCGTGTTGGCCATGAAAATATATGGCCATTTAAATTCGATCCGTAACCGTGGATCGTTAATATTTTTTTTTTTTTTTCGATTCGAACGGAGGAGCGTGTGTAGGTTTGAAAAGTCGGATGTTAATTAAAAATTTTTTCCCGTGTAATACGCGTTCTCGCGTTGATTCGGTTCGACGAGATTAAAAAATCAAGCGACAATGGCGAAACACCAACTGTCACCTGCGTTCCCCGTCTATTTATGCGCCAATTATGCTACGTATTTTACGTTCGCGAATATACGTTAATAAATCGACTTGGTTTATTTGTCGCTCGCATTGATCGAAACGGGATCTAATTAAAAAAAAAAAAAGAAGGAAGAGAATAAAGGGAAAAAGGAAGAGAAAAAGAAAGAAACACGCGTTCGGCCGTGTGTATGTATAGATTTGTATCGTCGAATGGGAACAATGTACAACACAGAACGAATCAAGGAAAGAAGTTCGCGAAAGGAAGCCATATATCTTGGTATCGGTATATTCCCACCTCTAATCATCGGTCTGCAAGCTGGCAACGCAAAATCCCTTGTGCATATGCATCGTGCATTCGCTTTGTTTCGATACAGTATACAACCCCCTCCCTCTCTACCACTCGAATTGTTCGATTTCCGTCGAAGAAACAGTCCATTAACTTGTGTTTAACAAGAAAAGAGGGAAAGAGAGAGAGAAGAAGAGAGAGAGAGAGAGAAAATGGAAAATCACTTGGAAAATAATTTCTTCGATGTCGATAACGTTCGCACAACGTTTGGGACGCGACTTTGATACGCAAAACTTTTTCTCCCGATTGATACTTGAAAATCCTTAACGATAACAAACGAACAACACCGAGAGAAATACGTAAATACGCACAGCATGAGTCATAATTCTTCGAAAAATCATGACTCGCGTTTGAAGATGAAAAAAGTAAACAAACGGTAGATAGATGTAAAATGGAGGAATACGGTAGCCGAGACACGTGGCCTTTTGGACGGTGTTGGATATTAAATAAACGCATCCATTCGGTGACAAAGGAAAACTACGATCATCTCCATTAAATGCCAGATGCCTGTCGCGAGTACGTGTGCTCGGAACAAAAGAGCAGGCCGCTAAAGGGCCCGGCTTTTGACGGCTTCGAGAGTTCAAATATCATCACGCCCACGCACACACGTGCCCGGCAAAGTCGATCGACGAGCTCTTTCGTTGTCACCGGCAAGAGCGGAATTCCTGAAAACCTGATGGAGAAAAAAAGAGAGATAGAGAAAGAGATAGAGGGAGAGACAGGGAAAGAGAGAAAGAGAGAAACAGCGAGGAAGAGAGAAAGCGAGAGAATGAGAAATATCACGAGAGAAAGAGAGAAAGAGGGTAATGCTTTGTTGTTCGAAAAAGAGCACCAAGCCAGCGGTTTCAGCTGCACGTTCACTCTTTTACAGCCATCCGCTCTTTCCAGGCACATTCGTGACCCTTTTCGCCTTTCTAAATCCTTTCGGAAACATGGTTGCACTCGATCCTTTTTCGCTATCCGAAACCGAACGAATTGTCTCTGGACGCTTCTCCGCTAGAATCGAAGTAAGTCGAAGGTCGTAGCGTACTTAGATCTTTCGAATCCCTTGGCTCGAGGATACCGCGATCCTTGGAAGGAGTCGAGAAGAAGGAGGAAAAGTTGGCCGATCTCCGCTCTTCCAATTGCTCGATCCCTCCGAAACCGTGGTTGATCGATCGGATTACTAGATCACGCGTACTAGATCACGAGACGAGACACGAAACGTAACGCGACGTAGACGACGACTCGAGAGAGAGCAGATGGAAAAGCTCGACGCGGTACGCGATACGAACACGCTTCGAGTGTACTCTCGGCTCTGGCTCTGCTTTCGGGACTGAGTCGAGAGAGAGAGCATCGTTGGAGTTTCGAGGGATTCAGAGCTACCCCTACCCCCTTCCATCGCGCCGACCCCTGTCTCTCGGCAACCCGCGTGCTCCAGCACTCGTAGTTTTCCCCTCGGCTCCCGTCCCCACCCAAGCCACAAGGATGTCCCCCACTATCGAAAGCATCGCCACCCCAGCCGCTGGTCGGCTGCGCGCTCGCGCCTTTACGCGCGCAGTCGAATCCAGTCGAATTCAAGCACGCGCGTCACCACCAACTCCGCATCTCCACGGAACCACATGCGGCCGAGAAAATATAAACGGCGGACGATGCCGTTTCGCACGCGTCGCTCCTTCCCTTCCTTTTCTCGATTTAAAAAAAAAAAAAAAAAAAAGAGAAAAAATATGATCGGCCACGAGTCACGAGAAATCGCCAATCAACCTCTGAAGCCGAGCGATCGCGCGTTATTATTTATTCGAACCGTTCAAAATTGAGTTCATTTCTTTTCTCGGGAAACGGTTTAAGGGAGAGCGAAGTGAACGAATCGCCGTGTATGCGTTTTAATTGGCAGGATTGAGATTAAGGATGTGTAATTATATTAACAATGTGACGCAACATGATGTAACGTTGTTACGATAAATACGGGGAAATGTTTAAACGGCCCGCCTGTGGATTCGAAGCGACGAGGCTTAAAAGCATTTGTCATAATAGTACGCGTGATTACTTCGAATTTTAGTGATTTCTAGAGATTCAATGATCCTCGAAGGAAAATAAATTTTTTGAAGAAATATATTTGGACGTTGATCATCTTATAAATCTATTTCTTGTTCGAAATAATTTTCAGGGAAGAAAAAAATGACAAATTTTTATGCTCCGTTTGTTTTATATGTATATATGTTCCATCGTATGATGTTTAATAGGTAGTACCAAGAAGAATGATATGCATTCGTTTCGAAAAACGAATAAGAACTCCACATTATATCATTGAATGTTAATTAAATCTTTATAAAATCATCCGTTCCGTGTATAAATGAAAGATTGAATTTAAATTTTGACAATAGATAAAACAGAGATAAATCTGTTTTCTGTTAAAAAATTTCGAGATGAAAGGTTTTTTTGTTACACGATCGAGAAACGATGGGAATAAACCGAAGAACTCAACTCCAATCATGTCTAGGGAAAAAAAAGTCCGGCATTGCCCCTAGGGAACTATTTCCTGTTTTACGTTATCCACAGGGTGCTATAAACAAGCCTTTCCGAAGACTGAAAGATGCGAAAGGGGACCGAATTCGAAGCCAAAAGAAATCCGATAAAAAATTTGCTTAAAGCGTATGTCTCATTCTTCGGTGATTCGAACATTAAAGATCCCAGTGAAAGGACGATACGAAAAGGTAGAAAACCGCAGACGAAGCTTCAAAGATACGGCAAGCATAACTCGAAGTGATTGTGTGCCTCCTCTCCGTGAATGATTCATAGAAATCGTGCGACCATTGATACGTGCTGCTCGTTGTAGAAAATGAAACTTCCTGTTTTCCGTTCTCATAATCGTATTTTTATATTGGATAAATTCTTGGCCTTTATATAAATTCCATTCCGTTGGAATTATTGAGGAATTAAAAAGGTCGGTTAACAAGAATCGAGCGACCAAACAAAATTGAGAAACCACGAACAAAAGAATACAAATTATGGAATTCACATAAAAGAGTGATAAAATAAATAAGTGAATTTTTTAAAAATTAAAGAACATATGTAATCGAGAAAATACACTACATCCTCACGAATGAATAAAACGATATTGGTATTATTATAAGCGTTCTTCTTAAAAATATATGTTTATTTTTCTAAAATTATGTATCAGTTACCATTAAAACGTAAATGATCTGAAACTTTTGCATATACTAATAATATTACAGTAACGATATATTATTCTCAGAATTACATTGGCAAAGTTCGAGAGGAAAATCTGGCAAGCAACTTTTCTAAAACAACTACATATTTTATAAAAGTTGTAAAACCTTCCTTTCCTTTCCTTCGACTTATTCAAACACGATCCCGAATTCGTCGATTTAATTTCACCGATGAGCCACTACTACTTACCTTAAAATAAAAAAGCACGAACGTTTACGAAAAAATTAAAAATTCCGATTCGATGGAACAACGAAGAATAAAACTTTCACGAGAGGCCTGAATATAACGGAAACTATCGTACCAATGGTTTTTGCCTCGAATTCAATAATCGCCGATGATGGAAAAAGATAGAAGGAAGTTCAAAATCGATCGAGTTAATCTTTACATAGGATAGTTCGAAACCCGGTGATTTACAGTATTCGAGAAAGTTCACCTTTTCGAAGAAAAGATCATTTTTGCAAAATCCGCGATAAAGTTGGATCCTTGGTCCACCCCCTTTTGTCAAAACAATATGTGCCTCCGTGTCCCGCGTGTCCCGCGTGTGAACGATAAAGTTCACCGATATTAACATCTTCGTCGGCGCTGTAATTTTCACCCCCGGCCTGATATACTGCAGCGTTTCCGTTGCGGCGGTACCCGTATTACGACTAATATTTCTCTTCCGTACAGAACGAAAATTGAGTACTTTATAAGGAGGTGGGACATTAATAACTCGTACAGCCGGCCTGGTATTTTCAGGACAGCTTAAAAGCCCTCGCCGCATCGATGATGTATTATATGCTCACAAAAGAACTGACACTTACTACCGCGCGCCTTCTCTCTTTCCATCATGTCTACGTTTCTTACGTTTCCGTTTCATTCTCTTTCGACCACTGCTATCCTACTACACCTTCCTCGGAGTCTCTTGTTGTCTCCTCTCAGGTATCGCACGAACCTACTCTTAAATCGTTGCTAAACATTTGTCTCTGGTATAATTTAAAAAGAGAGAGAGAGAGAGAGAAGAGAAACAGAGTTTTCGACGCAAATCCACCAATGTTCATTCGAAACAGAGAGAAAAGAGAGAGGATGGGAAAGGAGGGAAGATACATGATTCTGGCTCGATAAATTCGATGAATCGCGACGCGATTCGTGACGACGCAAAATGAACGGGATACGTCTGCGTGTTCGGAGAACAATAGGCGATGATTGCAAAAACGATGAGAGATAGATGAGAGGGCATTAAAAAACGATGTAATGACGATTCATTATCGCGACGAGTTTCTGACGGATTAACACTTGTAAGTAATTTAAGAATCGAGCTATCTGAATTGCTATTTTCGCTATTATCGACAAATAATGAATAAAAGTGTATTGTTTCGCGTATTAATCAATACAGGCATCCCATTCTAATATCAAATCTCGCACGTTCGCACTCTGTTCCAAGTTGTAGGAACATCCCTTCATCTCGTTTCGATCGCACCCCGACTTCTGAAGATAATCAGTCTCAGTCCCATTAATCGCAATTTTCGTTTGATTACACGTATTCCGAGAAACTGCATCACAACTGAGAAAATGTAATTACAATGCAATCATAGAATACCCTGTTTCGTGCCCTCCTCGATAATTTATCAAATTACAACTAAATGTTCCGTTCTTCCGAAACATTTAAAAAAGAATATTTCGTTTCAGAGTATAGCTTCTCTTCATCTCCAGATTTGCTGCTTGAATTTTAATTAGAAGATTTTAAATCCTGCTTCCACAGAATTTCATTCATAAAGGAATAATTCATTTCACTTTGAAAGAATTGTTTAAACGTGGTAAAAAAAAAAAAAAAAAAAAAAAACGCTACGAGAGATAAATCCGAAAAAACGTGGGAAAAATTATTCGATCCTTGAGGCGTCAAAGGCACGCTTTCCACCGCGATACGATAACAAAAAGAAAAAGGAAAAATTACGTGCATGCGCGAACATTCGACACGTTTGTGTAAATCGACGGTTTGTAAAGCGACGGATAAATAACGCGTCGATCGATCATTAAGAAAGCAAATGAAACCGCAGAATTCATCCTTCTGGCCACAAACCCCATCCCGTTCAATACGATTCCCGGGAGAATCCCGTTGACTAGAATAAAATTGACGTCGAGGGAATTATGTAATCAGGATTTTTTGTCAAAAGAGCACAAGCTACGCGAGAAAGCTGCTCGGAGCTGCTCGTGATTAGGGTAGAATAAATAAAGAAGGAAAGCGGCGAAAGCGAGGGAAGAAGAGAGTGAAGGAAGAGGGGAGGGTGGAGAGATAGAAGCTTTTCGAACTCTTAATTCGCCTGCGGCCGGCCCCTTCCTCGACAACCCCTCCCGATCCTCCGCACATCATCATCGAAGTGGGGTTGAAGGTGTACGGCCCTGGTCCCACGTCTATGGTAACCATGGAAACAGACGCGTAGTCGACGTCGACGTCGCCGTGTGGTCGTCGTCCTTGCGTACGTACGAACACGGCCGCGCTTCCACCCTGTACACGCACGCACAGGGCCACGCACGTTCGGCTACGTGTGTACGGATACGCGTTTTTCGAAATCGTGGTTGAGAATATACGAGGCGTGCGATACGTGCGCCCGTGCAAAAGCACGTCCGCAAATGACATTTGCGCGTGGTTGAGAAATACACGAGTTACGGTAGACGACGACGGTGAAACAAAACACGGCAGAAAGAAACGAAAAGTGGAATCAACGAAGGCACGTCTTCGGGATACGAGTACATCTTAAGTTGCCGGATGCGAGCAACCTTTGTGCACCGGTTAAACATTTTGTGCGCTCGTTACTCGTCGTGCGTGTACGATACACGTAGAAACAATCTTGGAATTATAATCATGGACGTAACTGGTTGCTACAATTCATAAAAACGGAACAGCGAAAAGGATCGTAATGAAACGTATTTCTGAACGTTAATTATATCTCTATGGGGAAAATGTTTCGAAGGAAATCATTCTTTGTATTGCATCGCAAATAGTAAGATTTCAAGATTAAATTTATAAATTTGAAAAATCGTCTAACACAATCGTGTTAGTTCTTTAAATATAATCTTTGAAAATCTTGCATAATTTGCATGCATTTTGAAACACTATATAATTTTATTTTATTTAATTTTAATAAACATCAAAGTAATTTAATCCGAACCTAATTTGTATTATAATTTCTACCTATAACATGGATTCGCATAATATGATAGAAAAATTGTGACAATGTAATATGGTATATAACATTTTCATAATGTATATCAAAAACGAACTATAATAACTATAATATTGGTGAACAAATTATGAAAACCAATACGAAATATATTCTACGTCGAATGGAATTTAATTATGAATAATTCTGGCAATAAATATCAATAAAAGATTGTTTCTTTCATTTCGCGTAAAATGGATAACAAAATATTTTCAATTTTGATATTAACTTTGAAAAGAAATTAAAAATTTTAAAAAAATTTTATCCTTAAATTTTTAATATTTATTTTGCATATTTTACAAATATGTATTTTCATTTGCATTATATTTGTGTAATGTAAATGATTCGTATAATGCAGAACGTATTCCCCATATTATAGGAAAATTTATCATACTACCTACTTAAAAGAAAAATTAAAGATTTCTACATACAAACTCTATCTAAATAAAGATTTGAATATTATAGATAATTAGAGAATATTAAAATATTAGTTTTCTATTTTGATTCCATAATAATTTTTGAAGTAAATGAGAAAATAAAGGATTAATAAAATTGTATAAAATATAATTATAAAATAATAAAATATAATTACCTGTCTTTCATTATCCTTATAGCTTTTTTTAGCTACATCAAGTGAACAGGAACATACATACTTCCACAATCTCAGTGGAAGAAATTTGGGCATTAATTATTCGCGAAATTACTAACTAATTGAATTTCTTAAAATAAATTCACTACAAATTATTATTTCCATTTATGTAAAATTACTACAATTAATTGAAAATAAATAATTTAATAACGAATGATATAAATTTTAATAAATTTTAAAAAATTTTAATAAATTTAAAAAAATTTTAATATTACTTGAAAAAAATTATAACAAACTATTACTCGATAAAAACGCGATATTTTATAATTCGCAACACTAAAACCGAATCTTATTTTAATGCAATATTAATTTAAACGATAACATTTTAACATTTCACAATACTAATAAAGAACCGTGAAATTATTTCGCAACTCTAATACAAATCGTTATTAATCAATCGTAATACTAATAAATATAAAAAAAATTTGCCCATAATGACTGGATATATTGGACCGATATATACATCGGCCAAAAAATACATATATTATTATTATTACTATTACTACTATTACTACTATTACTAAAACGAGCACAGTGATAAAGTAGTAACAAAAATGACTTCTCATCCTTGGATCGAAAGAAAATCCAAGTGATGAGAAGCCATTGGTAGTTGCCCTCTTCTATGGCAATTTGCCGGGCCTCTTCGGCTTATAGCCTTTTCTTTCTTCGGGCGCAATGCCCGCTGAAACTTAAATCTAGGCTCGAGATTTCCTAATTAATGAAAAAAAAAAAA
>NW_006263504.1:143782-144168 GCF_000469605.1 Apis dorsata
CACATTAACGATTAACAATCGTATCATTATTTTTCTGATCGTCCCTCTGATCTACGCCTACAAAATCTCGAGCACAACGTTCGTTTCGAGATCAAGATTCACGAGCACGATCGCGGAATTTGAAAAATCGATGAGCAAAGCCAGAAATAAGACATTTTTTACTCTTGTTAGTTTGTTACCATCGATTCTTCAAATTGCATTTCCTGAAACAGATTGTCACGCGAAAACGCGCCTACCCGACCAAAGACTGTGACAACCTGCCCGGCCCTACCTACTTATAATTTAACAGGCACACCAGAAGTATACTACCTATCCTACCTAGTTCTATATTTAAAAAATGGCAAAACAGGCACACCAACACACTCATTCCACGATTCTCACGCATA
>NW_006263504.1:144661-157992 GCF_000469605.1 Apis dorsata
TTTTTCCTGAAATCGACTGACGATAGCTAGCGACCATTGCGTAAAAGTATGCATGCATTATCGGTATCATAATTATATATATATATATATATATGTAATTGAAAAAACATGTTTGATTTCTGAAGAAATTATTAAACTTATTTCATTATTAAATTTAATTTGATACCATTATTTAGTATGATCGATAATATTATTATTTGTAATCCACAGTATTTAATAGCAAATGTAATTATAAATTATATAATTAATTGTGGATGAATAAATATATGAAATATACGATGCATTTCCACAGCCTAATACATACACACACACAATGTGGAAAATACATCGCGCACGATACACTAACAAATCGTCAGTCGCTGAGAAATTATTGTAAACTTAAACTATGATCATCATACCCATCACCTTTCCCTCACTCAAGTAGCATCTGAGCACGTGAGTGAAGTCTTGGCAATAGACATGGAAAGGATTAAACCTGAAAATCCTGAGCTAAAAAAATATTAGCATATTTATTCTTTTTTCTAACGAACTAATTCTTTGATTTCTTATTATTTTATTTTAAACTTTATCTCTCTCTTTAATGAAGTAATTTAATCAAGCATATATTAAAGTATATACTAAAGTTTTAATCAATAATGACAAATATTGATTAAAGAATGAAATATTTATTTACTAAGAGAAAAATATTAATACTCTAAGCAAAATATTAATAGAAATAACCTCAGGCGATCCTTTCATCAAAACATATTTTCGAAAACATGAAAATAATATTCAAAACTTATTGCTTTGATTCCAAATCTGCCTGTCGCGAAATATCTTCTTGTACATTTTGTGTAAAATTTTATATATTTCATACGAATAAAATAAAACTTTATTAACTCTATATTTCAAAGAAATATAAGAAATTTTATTTATGATATTAACAAATTATCATTTACTTATCCATATGTATTCATGTAAATACATTTTAATTTTAGAATTTTCTAATTTTAGATATTAATTTTATTCAAAAGAAACTATATGTACAATATTTATACATTATTAGAAAATTTCTGAATTTAATAATATTCTAAAACGCGATGTACAAGAAGATCTAACCTGAACTAATAAATAAAACATAAAAAAATAATGCTACTACTCACAAGTATAATAAATACTCATGATTACTGTGCTCGTACAAAATTCTACGTATACAACAAAGTCACTCGTGTCGATTCGGACCTTTCATCCTACGACATGATTGAGTAACCAGAGGAACAAAAATACATGCGACTTACCATAAGATGCGAAGAATACCATTAATAATAATAGCTGATTCAAAAGAAATCTTCAGCAATATTAGAAGAACGTGGAAGAAATCTGTAATAAAACGTAAAATATAATTTAAAATAGAGTCTTGATTATTTGAAAATATTGAAATATGAAACCTTATTAAATTTACAATATAATAATACAATATATGAATTGAAATTTTAATGATCTCTAATAATAATGAAAATTAAAATTCTTTAAAAACTTAAAATACAAAATTGGAAATTTAATATAATTTTATTTCAATGAAGAAATAATAAAAATTTAATTTTTTCGATTGTCTTATAACAAAAATTAAAATAAATTAAAAAAAAATATTACAAAAATAATTACCTCTTCATGTGGATAATCGTTTTATCTTCTTGATAGAAATACATATATAATTTTAACATATCAAAAATGAATATTTAAAAAAAATACAAAAAAAGGATTATTATTACATAAAATTATTATAATAAATTATAATCGATGAAAATACAATAATCATATCGCGAAAAATTTATTATAAATAGAACTAAGTGTTTTAAGAAATACGAAGATTATTACGAAATAAACACTGACTCTACTAATTGCATTATGCACAGTCTCAAACAGTTTTCAACACTAAATCCCAGAAAAATTCTTCATGATCAGCACCTTTAATAGAAAATAAAATATCAAATTAATAAATATAATAGTAATTTTTTTTTAAAAATATTGTATTTATTATTTGAAAATTTTTAAATAATAAGCAATTATTTCTATTAATTTTTAAACTTTAAAAAAAATAAAGATTAATATTCTAATATTATTCTAATACTAAATTAATATTCTAATATTGTATAGAAAAAGTTAAAATTTTATTTATTATAACTTTATAAACTTGAAAATCTAAGGATTAAATATTTAATAATTTTATTTTGATAAAAGAATGAAAAGAATAAATTTTATTTTTTTTAGAAATATGAGCTACCTAAATATAAATCTAAACCTAACCTTAAAATAGATAAATAAAGAAAAAAATAATAATTTAGTTTTTAAATTATATAATAATATACGAATTAATTATAATAATAAAGAAATATTAATTATATACCATAATATATCAACAAATCACTATAAAATAAAGAATCACTATGAAATAAATAATGCGCAAATCACACAATTTAAGGAAACGTCTAAACACCACTAATATCGATAATAGACTGACATCTCGCATCAGTTTCGATTATCGAATTAATTAGAGAGGGGATAAGTAGTTCGACAACAAATCGAATGTGTATGGGCACGAATCAATTTCTTATAACAAATATTTATATCCTCAGGCATACGATAAGAGAAAGATAAATATATAATAATAGTCCAAATAGACGCATTTAAAAGAAGAAAATATATTATTGAAATAATGTAATTTGTATAATATTTTTAAAAAATGAGGCATCTAAATAATTATTATCGCTAGATTGACATATTCGATAGAACGATATCTCGCGCTATAATTTCGATTATCGAATCATAATTAGAAAGAAGATACGCTCTATGGAAAAAGTAATTTAACATCAAATCGAACATAAAAGAATATAAATGCTCAATTTTTTAGAATACTCCTATTATAAAAAATATTTATTCTTGATAACATGTACAAAAAAAAAAGAAATATATATTAATAATACAAATAATACTTAAAAAATATATATATTTGAATTAATATAATTTTATTAAAAAAAATTGATTCTATGATTCTAATGAATTAATTACTATATACATTTGTTATACAAAAATATGAAGACGAATAAAAAGACAACAGAAATTTATTTTAAATATATCTTTGTGAAAAAAATATATTTTACAGGAAATATTTTTACAGGAATAGCTATGTAAGCTATAATGTAATATAAGCTTTGTAATATATACATACTTCCTTCGAAATTATCCGAATATATATATATATAAATGAAAATCAAAATTATAAAACAAAGATATAAAATTAAAATTATATTAAAATAAAATAATAATTGAACTGAAATCTTGACTTTGAAATTTATAATATAAAATACCAATAACCTAACAATCAAATAGATCAAAGGAAAAAAACACAAAAAACTCAAAAAATTAATTTTATTATTATAATGGATTATTAAATAAATGCAGTTAACATAATAATTTATAAATTCAATAATAAAATAGTAATAGAATTACTTACTATATATCGAAGTCACAAAAGACAAGCCGCCATTCTGCCACGATGATTTTTGACTAACTGACGCCATGTGTTATAAATTTATCTAAGAATTTTCTGATTGGCTGAAACAGAATAGTTCTTTATTTATTTAAATCGCGCTAAATTCAAAATATTTTATATAACATACTTGGAAGCCAATTAATCATTTCTATAAATTACTTCTCTGAAAACAACTTTAATTTGATATTTGACTACATACATTAATCTCTTTATTTATATATTTAATTAACAAATGAATTTATTAAACTATTAAAATAATATTTAATTGATTTGTCAACTGAAAGGTTGAAGAAAAAAAAATAATAAAGAGATTTTTGAATATATATTTTTGATTTTCATGTAAATCATTTTCAGAGAATGTAACTTATACTGATTGACTCTCAAAACTTTCAAATTTTAAATTTTTATAAAATCAAAAGCCTAATATCTATCAATATAAAATATATAATAATAATATAATAATTTAATAAATTATTAAAATTAATTTAATATAAAAATTGATTATAAAAAATAATTAATAAAAATAAATTTAAAAAAACTGAAACGTAATAAAAGAATTTAAATAAAAATTAATAAAATTTAAAAAGAGGATAATATAAAAAAGATACTAAAATTAAGATATTATATAAATAATATATAATATTTCTAATAATTATAATATTTTTAATCAAACATTATAATTTAAAAAACAATTACAAAATCTTATCATAAAGATTCTATAATTGACTATGCAAATTTGTAAAAAATATAATAAGAACAAATTAATTTAAAAATAAAAAATTCGAAAAGACTGAAATATAGAAAAAAAATTTATAAAAATAATACGAGAATAATGTGACAATTATGAACTCAAGACTAAATAACATAAAAATATATTGAATGATAAACCTATTTTTTGTATTTCTTCTATATTATGTTTGTCATGCTATTTCAAATGAATCCTTTTAAAAAATTTTAGAAATATATTATTAAAAAACAACTTTTAAAATAATATTATATTATTTTAAATATTATATTATTTTAAATATTATATTATTTTGAGATAGATATTATTAAGGAAATAGTTGAAAAACTGGAATAATAATCTTAGAAATATTCACAATTAATCGGATAATCGGTACAATTGTAGTAAAAATAATTGATAAACATTTTTACTAAAATGAATAATAATCACTGATCACAGAAAAAATTTCGTCACGACAAATTGAATAGATCTTTCTCATATTTAAATACTTTTCTAAAAATAAAAAAAACTAATACATCATGTAATATATCACAATCCTTATTAATTTGATTATTAATTGATTGATTTATACGAATCGTGAGCAAATTGGCAGAAATTTGAGAAAATAAGAAACTAATAAGATAAAAAAAATATTTATTGTGAAATCGCAAATCACATTATATATCAAAATATAGAAAAAATTTCTCGAGAAACAAAAATGAATTGCAGTAATAATATTCTTTATTCTTAATTATATTCTTTATTCTTATTCTTTCTTAGCAATTATTCTTTCAAAATCCAGAATCGAAGAAAATTAAATTATAGCCCATTTATGATCTAAGAAAAAATATTATGGAAAAACAATTAGAGGACAATAAATATTTGTTATCAAGAGAATATCAATTGAAGTGTATATGCCAATGTGATTAACATTAAAATTTTTATTATATCATTTCCATCCACAAAATCTTTTATGGTTGATGCTCTTTCTTCATAATTTTGACTAAAATATTCGTACATCTTCGTGAAAATATTTCTCGAATGATAATGATTTTTCCTCAAATGAAATAAGCAGACAATGATAAAGAATCAAGAATGTAAAAGCAAAGAGTGAATGTAATGTATTTTCGTAAAATACATCACATTAAAATGTATTCATCTAGTAGTCGGTAAAATGAAAAGCGGACGTTTGAAATACTCAACTGCCTCAAGTTCGACGAGTCACCTATAAAACTAAATTGCACTTGCCTGACTCGGTCGAGCTAGGAATTTTTCACCGAGTAACATCTGCCCACATTTGTATCCTTCGACAATACTTCGTCCTTACTCTATACGGCATAGACAAACCTTTGTAGGTCGGAAATAACCCCGGGAGGATCTCTGGTAGGACATTGACAGAAAAAGGCTAAGCGACGATATCTTCTTTCAAGGATCAAGAATAAGGTCTGAAAGAGAATCAACGAGGAAGACTGAAGAAAAGGAATTCCTTCGGTTTTGTCAAAAGACTCCTCTTTCCTTTTACCAATGTTTTCAACCTTTCGCTAACTTTCAAACTTACTGGCTTTCTCTCTGTATCATATCTGCTTCCTTCTATCCTCTGTTCTGATTCGCGAAATACATGCAAGTGAAAATTTATTGTAATGAAAAATATATGATTATTAAATTAGCATTTTATAAATTCATAATAACTTAATAATTATTAACTTATTTATTAAGAATAAAACTTCTTTACTTCTTTACCTTGATTAATGTAATTTACAAGGAATTTTTTTCGTAAATAATGTTATTTAAAAAATGTTATTTAATGTAAAAATATAATAATATTGCGCCATAGAATATTTGATATATTGATCTAATTTCGTAAAATCGGTCTATTAATCACTAGTTGTTTTGTTATTTCTGATTTATATTAAATGAGCTTAATTCAATTATTATTATTATTATTATATTATTGTTGTAATTAATTATATTATATTACAATTCTTTTTATATAAAATGAAACTTTTTACCTCTACACTAAGAAGAAAATGGACTGTCTTGATTATTATACTCGATCATTATCGACTTCGATATATCAATTCGATATATATCGAAAAGTTACTATCGATGCGCCACTCGATCGAGCATTAGACCGCGAATTTTATTTAAATAAATTTTTATTTTAGAGACATATTTTTTCATTATAATTTTTAAACAATTTTTTCTAATATTAATTATTTAATTACATAAAATTCTAAATATTTATATATAAAAATATATCATTATAAGTAAATTATTATATATTACGAATATCATGTATCAATATCATTAAATATTTTCAGTTTTAAATGTGTTACAAAATACAATTTTTTTTTAAATAAAATCTTATTTATTTAAATATTTTTTCAAAATTTTTAAAATACTAATTTAAAGAAAGTCTTATATTGTTGTTGCAAAAAAGTATTTTTTCTGACTTCATTTTTTTGAATCATATATAATTTCATAAAAAAGAAAAAAATAAGAAAAATACTTTAGAAGTTTCTATAATATCTCATGAACATAGATAGAAAGAACACATAAAGTTTCTGCGATAAATGCTTGGTACGCATTGTCGACCAAAGAAATACAGAGAAAGATTTTTGTCTATGTGTTCGCTTTATTTTATTTCAGGTCTCCAATCTAGAAAATGGATAATGTTAAAGAAAAGTTTTCGATTTATACGAGTTATGCATTAGGCTAACGTAGTCAGTTTTTTAGAAATTAATGCAATAATTGAACGATACACTTCGATGCATTGAACTTCGTATCAAAAAGCTATTATGTATACTAAAAATAAATTTCAGGAAGCAGTAATTATGTTCAAGAGACAGGAGAAAAGATAGTGAAAAGAAACTTTATACATAGATAAAACTATCAGTTAGATGAACCAGAAAAATAGTATAATGATATTTCCATGATATTTTGTTTCATGTGCATCAATATCATTAAATCTTATGGTGATCATCTACATTCTATGAAATCTCTTTATGTTCTGCTAACGAAAGAGAAGTCTATTATTCAAAATTATCACGTCAAAAGTAAAAAAATATTCAGAAATTTTTTTTAAAAAAATAGAATTCAAAATTGAAATATTGTCGCTCTAAGTATTTATATATAATTTAATGCATTTTTGATGATGATATATAAAATTAAAAATACAAGAAATATATATACAATATATAAATGCCTCCATTATTTTGATTGCAGTATTATGATGATTTGATTGCAGTACTATATGAAGATGCCAAAGTTTCAAAATGGGATATCTAAAAAAGTAGATAGAGATTGTATTTTTTTTTTTAGAATTCATAAATCAGGGAACAATTATAAATATATTATTTTTTATTCTTCATCATTCACCTTTTGTGAAAAATATCTCTATAAATTCATATAAAAAATTATATATACAGAAATATTATAAATACGTTATTGGCGAAAAGAATATTAAATTTAAGTATTAAAATGTTATATACTTTAATATTAATATGTTAAATTTCTTTCATTTTAATATTTTAGACTTAAAAAAATTTTTAATTATGCATTATACTTATATATATTTCCATAATATTTTTAATTTGCTCATTATATTTTTAATTAATTTTTGTGAAACACTTTTTTTGGAATACATCAAATCATTTTTCACAGAATAATTCTATACAAATTTATTAAAAAAAAATATCAAGTATTATAAGTAATTACAACAATGATATCAAATTTCATAAAAAAAAATAAAAAATAAATAAAAAATCAATTAAATAATATAATAAAATAAAATGCAATATGTTCATCTTCTTATGTATTCTTTTCTCGTTCGAATTATATTCAGTAGCTACGATGTTATTAATTAAGGAAGCGCGTAATTGAGTGCACCATTATCGAAAACTAGAGTTACGCTGTTAGTAGTTGGAGATTAATTATTATTAAAGCTCATGGACCCCTAGAGTATTCTTGGATGCTGATGCTGATAATACTGTCTATCTATTGCTCAAGATATATAAATATTAAATACATTTCTTTTTTTATAAAAAATTTTATAAATTTTATAACAATATTATAGAACATTATTTTTCAAAACTATAAATTTTTCCTATAAATTTATAATAATTTTAAAAAATATTATATAATACGTATAAAGAAAAAAACATTCTGTTATAGATTTAATATATAATAATTTTAAAAAATGATAAAAATATAAATGCGAATTTATTGAAACATAAGAATTAATAAAATGATTAAAAAAAAAATACATTCTTATAAATATGTAAATCAATTAGATTATCTTTTCATGAATCATAAAATAATTATTTTATAATTAGTAGAATATATATTACATACACAGTAAATTATTACAGTAGATGAATATATTACATACATTCAAGTATACAAGTGATGGCAAAGAATACTGTACCGAAACAAATTTTTACCTATTTATTGGGGGTATGTGTACCTTCTTCTAAACAAAATGCTGCTAAAATACGAATACGTCGTTTAGAATTAGATGAACATCTTTTAATGGTACGTAAACCTAAAATATTCTCATAAATGCTTAGTTGAGGTTATGTATTCATTTATTATATTTCAGTACTTTAACAAATATGAATTTGTTTATGCTCATGATCCTGAAAAACTTTGTAAAACAGGTGATACAGTTTTAATACAAAATTTACCAAAAAAATTAACACGAATCATCACTCATAAAGTATGTATGTTATAAAAATTAAATTTGAAATATCACAATATTTTATATTTATAATTTTAATTATTATTCACTGTAGGTTGTTGAAGTTATTTATCCTCTAGGTGATATTACAGATCCTATTACTGGTAAAAAGATTGTTGCTGGACAATATAGGTATATTACATACTCTTTATTTTATATATAATACTATATGTATAATGTAGTATAGATATAATATGTATTTTTTATTTTTACAATCATTTAAAATGATTTATTTGAAATTATAATTTTATATTTAACATAACTAGGGATCATATAGAAGATGATGCTAAACACTTTGGAGAATTAAAATCCATGTATAAATATAATGAACTACCAAAAAGAGGAAGCATGGAAAACAAAAAAGATTTTACAAGTAAAAAGTCATATATGAAATATAGCGATGATCCAAAAGATTTTGATCCATATGCTGTAAATCCATAATATCTCACAAATGTATATTTAAATATTAATAGATAATAATATACTGAAAATAACATTTATTTTATTCAAATTAATATCATTTCTAAAAAAAAAAATGTTTAATTTATTAATTTTTCCAGACAAAATTTGTAAATAAAAATTAAACATTTTATGTATTCATTATTTATACATATTAATATACAATCAACATTTTTTTACAATTAATAAAATGATTATAAATGATTTAATAGAAATAATATTAACTTTATTTATATTTCTATATTGCATATATTTTAAATTTAATAATTAAATACAAAATAATTCTTTTATATTTTTTTTGTTAAAAACATTGTTTTAAATTTTTTATAAAATTGCAAACTACATGAATCAGAATTCTACAAACATTTTAAAAATTGACAACAATCAATTCAAAATTTACAAATAATATGAAAATTAATTCATAAAAACAAAATAGCCAATTTGTTAATGAATTATTCAGAAAGAAATTCTCTTTCAAGTGCTGCTCCCATTTCATTCCATTCTCGTTCATCTTCATTATCCATTATTTCCAAATCTTCAACTGAATCTTGTGAATTATCACCTAAATCTAAATCATCAGGTAAACTTTCTCCTCTTCTAAAACGTGTTACAGGATCATCATCTTCATCATCTAATGTATCATCTTTGTCACTTGATGAATGATCATCTTCTGAACTTTCATTAGAAAATTTCTTTTTTTTTCTTATTGGTTCATTTATATTGCTTCCTATTAAAAAATTCAAATAATAAAAAAACTTTTTTTATATAAATTTTTACTTATATATAATAAAATAACATTTAATTTAATAAAATTTTTTGTACTTTTGATTTGTTCAAAATTTTTTTTATGTCTTACAGTTTGAAAAATATTTATAGTCATTAATATATAAATAAAACAAAATAATTTTTAATTTCAGTATTTTTTTGTTATTAATTTTTTAATTAATTTAAAATTTAATTTAATATTCTTATATATTAATATTTTAGTCATATAAAATAAAATATATAAATTAAACATACGATCATGATTTGTAGAATCATCAGAATCAGAACTTCTGTGAAAAGTTTTTTTATCACATGCTTCATCATCTAAATCCTCTGTATCAAAAACTGGTGCATCTAATTCTTGATCATCCATATCTTCTTCAACTTCTTTATCCATAATTTCTATTTCTTCTGGTGTGAATGACATTAAAGGATTAATACTATCAGCAAAATTATCTTCTACATTTTTTTCTGGTTCTTCTATACGTTCTGGACTACTACAATGTGGAGGCGGAATTCTAGACGCACGTGCCTGCAAAAATATAATTATTCATTATATATAATTAAAATTAAATTTATAATTTATCATTTTTCTTATTTTCATTAAAATTAATAACTTTTATTATCACATTTTATTATCATATTTTATTATCATTTATTTAATACTTATATACCTTCGTAGTAAGTGGAAATAAACGCTCATCAACATGTTCCCAACGTTCTGCACAAGTCCAAAGCCAATCTGGATTTACAATTTTTATATTTGGATTTTTTTTTGCTGTATTAGCCTTTGCTGTCCCAGGTCTTATAGCAACTAGATGAGTAGTTTTTTCTGATAAATCCTACAATATAATAATACATTAAAATAAAGATATCAGGAAAAAAAGTAAAAAAAAAAAAAAAAAAATTAATATTACTTGTGCTACTTCTGCTCCAAAAGCTCTGGCAACTTTATAAGCTCGACTTTGATGAAGTTTTTGATGAGTAGGTATTAATCCACTAAAAGTTAAATGTACTCCTTTTAATACTTGAGCTCTTACTCGTGGAATAATGTCTCTTAATGATTTCCGTCCACCTTCTTTTTCTATAGTAGCATAAAATTCAGTATGAATTCTACGAAGAATATCTTCTAAATATAATAAATAATCATCATCATCTTCATCTAAAATATTATTTTCATCAGGATTTTTATCCACATTTTTAATATCTTGTATTGATTCAGATAGTATTAAACTTTCTTTTGTTTCTGATGTTTTATTATCTTTGTTTTCATTATTAGGATTTAGATTGACATTATTTTTGATGTCATCTTTGGTATTTTCATCATTTTTTTCTATAAATTCACGTTCATTTTCTTTACTTTCAACAATTTCTTTAATCTCTTTTTTAAAATTATTATCAACTATATTTCTTTCATTTGTTAATTCAGATGCACCATTTTTATCTGTTTCACCTATATTTTCATCAGTGCAAATCTCATTTATATTTTGTAATTCAGGTAAAATTGAAATATCATTTTTTTCTAATCCTGGAGGTGCATGTATGTCTCCAGTATGACGAAAGAAGTGATAAGGTTTAACTTGAACTAAATTCCCACATCCTTGCCATACATCTTCCCTATCATCTATAATACATACTAAATCATCCCCACATGGAAATAAAGCTCTGTAACAAATTATTTAATAAGATAGAATCTCTTTTCATAAGATAAGCATTTTATAATCATACTTAAGATTAGCTGTTTTTGATGCAGGATCAAAACATTCATCTCTTGAAAGTATTCTATGAGAAAATAAAGTTCCATCTTTATCCAATAATGCTGCTACAGTATGTGCATAATTTCTTGCTCCAAATGTACATATATGTAATTCATATAAACGACTCATTTCAGAAAGGAAGTGTCGAGTATTAGGCCTTAAACGAGTATGATACCATGGAGAATTTGGTCCATAAAGTTGATAATGATAAACATCCTTAAAAAATATATAAATAATACTTATATTATTAATTTAATTAAGATTAAACTATTAATTAATTTTTAATTATTAATTAATTATTAATTAACGTATTATTAATAAAATATTTACCTTCATATTAGGAGGAACATTATCATTTGTTGTATGAACAATTGTTTGATCAAGATCCACAAGTAATGCTAATTTACGGTCATTCAAAAGCCGTTGTTCATCTTCCTTTCCAATCTTTTCAGCCAATTCTGGACATACTTTTAATTCTGGTACACTATGTACCATTGGTACACTAGCTTGTGATATTTTTGTACTTTCATTTTCTTTACCAATTCCTTCAACTCTTAAGTCCACACCACATTCTGCACATAGATCTTTCATTACAGTAGGATGTTTACATCCTTCTAATGTCATTATCACTTGCCTATAATATGAGTTACTTATATATTTAAAGATAAAAATATAAAAATAATTTTATTAAAACGATATCTTTTTAATTGATATTATTTGCATAAGAAATAATATATTCAATATTATATCATTACAATATATTAAATATCAAAATATCACATAAATATAAGGTTAAGAATGTACCCAGGTTGAACTACATCTCCTTCTTTTGCTAAAATGTTTGTAACACGGCCAAATCGTGTAGCTCGATATTTTTTCTCAGGTCCTTTGCTATCTTCCGTTCCTGAAGTAACATTTTGATATAAAAGTAACACTCTACCCGCTGAAACCATCGTATCCATTCGAACCCTCCATTTCAATATTTTTCCTGGTTGTCCACCAAACGGAAATGTAACTTCTATCGTCCCCATAATTTTTTAATAATGAACATTCAAATATTAAAATATTATCTACAGTTAAAAAAAATAAATAATAAATATCATTAGATTCTTAACGTTTTTGCGCGGGAGATGAAATAAACACACGCACACACACAATGATGTTCAATTCTTCATGCCAATAAGAATATATACATACACTTATTTTACGTATATTTTATCACATATATAAAAACTGAATTTTTATAATTGAATAGCATATTTTTAATTTATATATATATATATATATAATTTATATATATAAATATATATACATAAATTTCTCTCTCTCTCTCTCTCTCTCTCTCTCTCTCTCTCT
>NW_006263504.1:158254-168881 GCF_000469605.1 Apis dorsata
AATAGATTTACAACTCACAATTATTATCAGTATATGATAAAATTCTATATAAAAAAATAAATAATACACATTTAAAATTAATTCATTTAAGTAATCAATTAAATATTCTTAGTATTCTTCTTATTAAAAAAGAAAATGTATTACAAATTAAAAAATGTTTAATATTACATAATGATAATTTAACATAAAAATTATTAAGTATTAAAATATAGTTACTTTAACTGTATGTAATATAAAATTTCCCTAGTAAGTAAGTGATACTATATTACAACAAATTACTTATTGCATATGAAATTTGCAATTTTTATTTCACAAATGTATCAAACTATTGAGAAGTATTTAGCACTTAAATATACTTTTAATTAATATTTAGTACATATCAATTTAAAGTTTGAAGTTAGTTGAATAGAATTAATGTTTCAATTGTTTTATTATAAAAAAAAATTGTATGTTATAACATATTATATATTAATTATATATTATATTATATTTAACATCAAATTCGAATACAAATTCTTATAAATTCTCAGACTTAAAATTCAAACATAATATGTATAAAAAATTATTTAACATTAATATTTTTATTTAACATTAAAGTTTTTAGAAAGATTATATTAAGAAACAAGGTTAAATTAATAAATAATTAACTATTTTAAAATAATTAAAAATTTGCAAATATATAAAATAAAATAGAAATAAATAGCATTCAATTAAAAATTTTAATTTTAATAATATTAATTTTAATTTTTAATAAATAAGTGTGTTCGATTTTAATTGTATATTAATTTTGTTTTTCTATGTACATTGAATTTGTTGAATCAAACTCTATTATTATTTTTAAAAATAAAAAAACACTAAAAATCTTAAAAATTTAGGCACTACACAATCTAATCAAGAAGTTAATAAGAAGGAATTAAGAAACAAAATGAATAAGCATAGTAATTAATTAATCTGTTATCTTTTTACATGCGATATTCTAACAACTTATACCATGGAAACATGATCGTAAGAATTCCAAATACTTTTTTGGAATATCTTTTCTTTTTAAGCTGTTTTTCCATTGGTTGCTTTTGCGCGGGTTAAATATTCTGTGCACTCAGATGCGCATAGCACTTGCTAAAGTTTTTTATATAAAGTTTTATTTCAAAATTTGAAACTTTTCAAATAATTGTAAATTGGCAAATAAAGATTTTATTAAAATTTTATTTTTTTTAACATATTTATTTCATGATTTTATTATAAGATGGAAAATGATGTAGAAAATATACTATCAAATAGTGATCATACAATTCATACAATGTATACTCCTCGAACAAGAGGAAGACAACAATTTAGTTTAGGTATTAGTTCTGCTCCAGCAGAAGAAATTGAAGATATTAATACATTACAAGGTATATTAAAATAATCGTTATAAGAATTATAAATAAACTTTGTTTTTATTTTAAATTATACTTAATGTAATAATTATAATTATATATATATTTAATAAATTTTCTATATTATTAAATTATAATATTTTAAATTGTATATTTTACAGAATTATTAAATAAAACTTGGACTATTTTTGGGGTTTCTACTTTATTTAATTTTTATCAAGATGAAATATGTTTAAAACAATATGCAAAAAAATTAAGAGAAGAAGTTGCAAATAATTTAACACAAGAAGATGTAACATATAATACAGAATTTTGTATTATGGAAAACATAATATTGAGACCTAGTCCAATGGATCCACCACCAATAAAGGTAATAATAATAATAATAAACAATTTGAAATTATAAATATAAAAATTACTTATTGATGATATTATTTGTGAAATGTTATTGAAATTTCTTATTTTTATTCCAAACTAAAATAAATTTATATTATTTTTTATTATATTTACAAGAAAAATAATTACAGATTGAAGTTTATTCTGAAAAAAGTAATAATGAAGAAAGTTCAAAGAAATGTATATATAAAGGAATATTTCTGTCATGGAGAACTACTAAAAATACATTAACTGATAATTCTATAAGATTACCTCTTTTATTATGTCGTAGTACACAAGGTACTATGGGAATTGTTCATACTATATTAAGTCGTATGTTTGATTGTATGATTGTCACATTATCTGCACATGAAGATGATTTATTATGGCTTATTCCAATTGTAATTACTCCAACAACTAAAGAGGAACAACCAAAAAGCAAAGATGAAATTCATATGGAATATAAAATACCAGAACTACCAGATACAGATACAATTACAATAAAATTTAAAATTTTAGATTTAATAAAAATATTAACAGTGTATGTGTTTATTTATAAATTTTTTTAAAATTTGTAAATATTATGTAGGAAATATTATAATTTATAATATTCAAAATATTTAAAGTTATGTAATATGCATAAAAATAATAAAATATTTTCTATTCCTATATTACTTCTCTTTTAGAATTATAAAAGATCAAAATGATGAAGCAAGTCTTGAAATGACTTTTAATTTAGAACATATAGAAAAATTTCGTGAAGTTTTATATTCTCAAATTTTAGAACTTGCTGGTTTACAATTGGGATTGTGTACATTACATAAAATTCATCTCCCAACACTTACTATTATGGAAAATAAAGTAAATAAATAGTATTGTTAATTCTTATAATTCATATATACATTTACGTTTTTTTTCTTTATAAAATACATTATTTTTTATTTTCAGATGAAAGTAATGAGTGCAGATACTATGAATCGTATTTTATTATATTTAAATGAAAAAGCTCTTGATACGTTTCACACATTAAATCTTGAGATGTAATCTGTATAATATATTTTAAATTATTGATGTTAAATTATTGTAATATTAATTTTAACATAATAATTTGAATTAGTATATGCAGTTTTCATCATCATATGTTTTATAAATTTATTTAGATTTGGTATAATTTTTTTAAATATCACAGATTGTATAAAATATTAATGTTAGATTTCAAATACTATTACCAGTAAATTTGTACAACACAAAAGTTACATTCATAAAATATAAGTATTATTAACATCTTCAATATGTCAATTATAATTCACTTCCTTAAGAAGTTCGTTTATATAAATAAAATAAAGTAAAATTTTAGGAATTCTCATCTGCAATATCCATCTAGAAGTAAAAATGAATAAGTAAGAAGTTAATTAATATTTACTTTTCAAAATTAAAATAAATAAGCTTACTTGACTTTCTGATTCTTCTTTTCTTTTTTTAGCACGACAATTAAGAATGTAATGTACAAAATCTATATACCCATCAGGTTGTTCATCAAGTGGTGGTGGTACAGAAACACCAAGTACTTCTGATAACATAAAAGGTTTTAACCATGTTACAAGTGGAGTACGACCTTTAGTATATTGTCCATCTTTATGATAAAATAGTAAACCATCTAAGGGATACAAATTTGGAAGATTTGCTAATGATAAACTTATATCAGTATCACAACTGATATTTGGTAAAGATAACATGGGAAAACTATTTTTATATGTATTCCTTTTGTGTAATTCTTCGATTTCTTGTAATTTTGACTTTAACCAAAAAAATCTAAATTCAGTCTAAAATAAATAATCTTTTTTTAATTTTACAGCATTATAAGATATGTAACATATATATAATACCATATAATTTGAAAATAAATATATTTACATCACAATTCATCAATGATTGATTAGACCATGCAAGTACATCTAAAATATAATATATCTTTTGTTGTTTTATCCATAAACAATCAACAATGGTACAACTACTTCTATGTTCAGATGGATTACCACCAGGAAGTGCAGAATAGAATTTACCAAGGCGATTACCTCGTTTATTATATGCTTTAGTTACACCCTAAAATAAATAAAATATAGTAAAGAAAGAATATTTTCTGTTTTGTTTCAACATACTTTACATGCAACAACTAGAGTTCTTTTCCCTTGAGGACAAGGAACTATAATCCATTTTCCTAAAAGATCTTGAGGTACTTCCAACATCCATTCAGACATCATTAATTGATTTGCATAATATTTTGTTTGATTAAATTGGCGTTTAAAAGAGTGATAGCCTTTTTTATTTGTTTCCTCAATTTCTAATTCTTCTTCACATTCATCTTCTTCAGAGTTAAATGCTTCTTCCAATATTCCTCTTCCAACATTAAATGCTATGTCTCTACATCTAATAATGTATATTATTATTTTTATTTTTATAATATTTTATATAACTTATATATATTTTATAAACTATAACATAAATACATATTAAAAATATACTTTTTTTGAAATTGTAATAACCGTCGGCGTCTTATTTCTTGAGAAGTATCAATATTATCCACATCTAAATTATAATTGTCTTTTTTAATAGGTTTTTTGTAAAATATAGCACGTGGATTACTATTTTCTTTTTCATGTATACCTATTAAATTATCTTTCATCTCAGTTGCCATAATTATATTGATATATAGAACTGTATTGTACATAAAAAAATGTATTTATTATAATATAAAATTATTTTATATTTTTATGCTTAAAATTATTTTTATTATATATAATCACTATTAAGAAATATCAAATATAAAATATTTGTACAAACCTTTTTATAATGATATTAATATTTTATTATTTATAATGATAATGATATTTTTTATGATAAATTCAAATAAGATTTAATAACAAATAATCTTATACATTTTATTCTTATAAAAATATACCTATGTTATCGTACATTTAATGCATTTTTACGCATGCAAGTAGTTAACTATCATTCATGTATTATGTTAGTAGTTTTTTTTTGTGTATGTTTATTTTTTTATTAATGTAACCAATAAATATCTCAATGACTAGATTTTTCTCTGTTATATGACAGCGTGTTATATTGACAGTAGCTAATAAACATATATTATAAACTATTATTATTTCATCTACTTTCTTAAAAATAAAATATATTTCTATAAATTTATAATAAAACTAAAGCCAGCTACACACGTTTCAATATACTTATCAGATCCGATCGAAAAATGTCTGCATAGATCCATTAGTAAAAATATATAAAATAAAACTGTAATTATTTAATTACATAGCTATTTAACTAAAGCAAATATAAAAAATCATTCAATATATTTTAGCTAAAGTGTGTTATAATATTTACCACTTATAATAAACAAATTAATTTATAATAAATAAAATTCATAATTTAGTGAAGTATGGTTTAGCAAAAATACATAGAAAAATTAGAACTTAGAAATTTATAAAAATAAATTTTACATATAAATTAATAAAATTACTAATTTCAATTTATTTTCTTCATCCATTTTTAAATAATTGTATCAATTTAAGTATTATTTACATTATATAAAATTTCTTTAAATGCGAAATTTATTTACAGCTTTGTATATGATTTTGTATATGACTAGCTTGTATATAACTTTCTTTAAAAGTTAAAATATATTTTATTCTATCTTTTACAAAAAATTTTTTTTAGCTAAATCTGCAAAATATTTGTTGATATCAATAAATTGGTAATTTTGTCAACATAAGTAAATTATGTATAAATGCATTAAGTATAATATATATATTACAGATACATCTATTTGACAAGATCGCAATGTACTTACTGCAGTTATTTTAGAACGTGTGTAGTCAGTTTAACTAAAAGCGAAAGATAAAGTCTAACATATTTAATATTTTTCCTAATTTTATTTTGCATAAAAGAATGTCAAAATAACATTTTGATATAATTTAAAAAATATTTTTCAAAATTATTATTATAATAGTAAAATATTAATATTTTAATAGTATAGAAATGATAGAATATTTTTTAACCTTCAACCTAATTATTCAAAAAATAAATAATACGTTTTAAAATTAAGATTTAAACGAAAAAAAAGAAAAAGAATAGAATTATTATAAAATAAATATTTTTATGATTTAATCAATATATCTTTAATTATAAATAATAATGGATGATCAACAATTAAATAATTTAATTAAATGGTTAGATACATTTGATCTCCAAGGTTCTCATTCAACTGCTGAGGATATAAGTGATGGTGTTGCTTTAGCAGATGTCTTAGCTCAAATTGCTCCTGAATGGTTTACTGCTGCTTGGAGAGCAAAAATTAAAACTGATGTTAGTTCTAATTGGCGGTTAAAAGTTAGTAATCTTAAGAAAATAATTGAAGCTATAATGGAATATTATATAGAATGTTTAAATCAACAATTATCAGGTTACATTAAACCTGATGCAACTAAAATTGGTGAACATTGTGATAATTATGAATTACGTCGTTTATTACAATTAATTCTTGGATGTGCAGTTAATTGCAATCAAAAGCAACAATATATAACAAGAATTATGGGAATGGAAGAAACTGTTCAACAAGCAATTATGCAGAGTATTCAAGAATTAGAAAGTAATATGCATGGACCAAGACTAAGTTTAGGTACTAGTCTTAATTTTGAATCTCTAGATGTAGCTGATGGTACTCAACAAAGATTATTGACAGAACTTCAAGTAACTGTTGATATGAAAGAACAATTAGCACAAAAATGTCATGAACTTGATCAACAACTTTCACTTTTACAAGAAGAAAAAGCTGCATTAATGACAGAAAATAAAAAACTTCAAGAAAGATTAGATGAATTTGAAAATCCAGAATCTTGTTCTATTTTTAGACATTCTGGTCTCAGAAAACAAGTGGAAGCATTGAAAGATGAATTATTTAAAGTAGAAACATCTAGAGATGATTATAGACTAAAAATAGAATTATTAGAAAAGGAAGTATTAGAATTACAATCTAGACAAGAAGACTTACAAAAAGCAGCTGACGAGGCTAATAATCTAAAAGATGAAATAGATGCCTTAAGAGAAACAGCAGATAAAGTAGCAAAATATGAGCAAACAATAGAATCATATAAAAAGAAAATGGAAGATTTAAGTGATTTAAGAAGACAAGTTAAAATATTAGAAGATAAGAATTTAGAATATCTACAATCTAAGATAGATTATGAAGAGGAATCAAAACGGACTACAATGCTGCGTAATCATTTAGAAGTTTGCAAACAACAACTTGCTGAAGCACATCATAAATTAGATGAACAAACTAATAAATGTGATAAACTTGAATTTGAAGGGAAAAAAATGGAAGCTCAATTAAGCACTTTACAAAGAGAAAGAGATAGATTAATTGTAGAGAGAGATGCTTTAAAAGAAACAAATGAGGAATTAAAATGTACACAATTGCAAGCAGCAGAAAATATAGCAAAACCTAGCACTGATACTGTGACAAATACAGAAATGATTCCTCTTGAAATAAAAGAAGAGTTATTGTGTTTAAAACATGAAAATAAAATGTTGAAACTTAAACAAATGGGAAATGAGGATAAATTACCAACAGTTCAAGCATTATTAGAAGATTCAGAGGAAAGATTAAATACACTTAGAGGTAAAAATCGTAAAGCTAATCAAAGAATAATTGAATTAGAAAATAGATTGGAAGAAGCATTGGGAAATCAATCAAGTGGAGACAATAAAACTGATAATATTAATTTAGGACAAAAAATAACACAATTGCAAGATGAAGTGAGAAAAATACAATCAGAAAAAGAACGTTTAATTTTACAAGTTGAAGAACGAGAAAATGCATTGCAAACTCAAAAACAAAAAGTTTTTGCACTTCAAGAAAAATTAACACGTCGAGAATATGATAATGCTGCACTTGAGGAACGTTATAAAAAATATGTTGAAAAAGCAAAAAGTGTTATAAAAAGTTTAGATCCTAAACAAAATAATTCATCTCCTAATGAAGTAGCTGTTTTAAGAAATCAAATTTTAGAGCAGCGTAAAATTATGGAAGATATGGAACGATCTCTAAAAGAATCAAAATTAATTAAAGAGATGGAAGAAAAATTAATGATATCTGCTTTTTATCGCTTAGGTTTGACTTGTCATAGAGAAGCAATAGATCAACGTCTTGCAGCTTTAAGTTCAGGTCAGGGTCAATCTTTTTTAGCAAGGCAAAGACAACCATCTGCTAGACGTCATCCACCTTATAATTCTAAATAACAACTAAAAATTATTTATATTTATTGATTTTAATTTAATTAAATTTTAAACTAATGAAAAATAAAAAAGAAAAAAAGAAATAAAATTAAGGTTTTGTTAAATTTAACATTATATTATTCTATTATATTATTAAATTCTATTTATTTAAACAATATATATTTCATTGCGCATTTAATCATTAATAAAACATTTATTAAAAATATATTAAAAATATTTTAATATTTTACAAGCATATACATTTGTAAATATATAATTTTTGTGTATATGTATATTATTTTGAATTTTTAAAATATAATAATGAAATATAATATATTTACAAAATATTAAAATATAATAATATTTAAGTTTATATTTCTATTTTAAAATTACACTAATATTAATGTGCCTGATCATATTTATGTAATATATTTATTTAATAAATATTTACTTTATAATGTTTCTGCAAAATAAAAGTTTTGATTAAAAATTTTTGAAAATATAAAAATGTTTTATTAATGAAATATTAAATATAATGTATAAAATAATATATAATATATTTAGAAAGAGTGATAATGTATGAAATAGTGTATATTTAAAAAAGTATTAAAATTAAGCCAAATATTTAATTTATAAATGTAGCAGATTTGATGTACAGGATATTTCAAAAAAATATCTTACAAATTTTATAAATGTATACATATAAATACATATATAAATATATACAAATTTATATATTGAATGAAATTAAAAAATAAATTTATGGATATGCATAACATTTATATTTTTGTTTCATTATATATAAATATACATATATAAATTTATGAATGAAATGAAAATGAATTTATCTGTATGCATAATATTTCTATTTTTTTTTTCATGTTTTTTAACATTATATATATTATATTTATTTTTTAAAAGAAATTGTTTTATATACATATTAATACATTTTTTATAGAATAAAAGAAGAGTTATAGATTTTTAATACTTGTACATATTTGAATAGCATTAGAATATTTAAAAAAATGTACAAGTATTTTTAAAGTATATACATAAATTTAAACATAAATGATTAAGAAAAATTGTTTACATAATATATATATATATAAATAGTGTTTACATAAATATATATTATTATACTTTAATCTTACTTGATATTTATAATTAATCTTAATTAAACTTATTTTATAATATATATTATTTAAAAATTTGACAAACATATTCTTTGAAGTGCAATTTGTCTTTTATGATGCAATTTGTCTATATATGTCAATTGTCTGCTATTTTGTATTTTTGGTTTTATATTTTGTATTTTTATTATCTTTTGTATATCAGAATAACATCTTTGATAATAAAATATTGCATTAAGAAATTCCCAGAGATTAAATTCAGGCCATAAAACATTACTAAAATAAATACATGTATTTGATATCTGAAATTTATTGAAAAATAATTTATAAAATAATATTATATTAAATAACAAATAAAAAATAATATTAATTTTTTTAAACTTACTTGCCACATAAGAAAATCACTAAATCTAACTTCTCCAGAAGTACGAATTAATAAGTCAGGATTTTTTGAATTATTAGTATATAAACAATTAGAAACTAGTTCTTCATCAATATCTTCAGAAAGAATATCACCACATTGAATACCTTCAATTACATCCTTAATAGCATGTGTAATTTCATCTCTTGCTAAAATAAATAATTATAAGAAAAAAATTTTAAAAATATGAAAATTATTAATTTACATTATGATATATTTTATTATTATATTCATTTTTTAAAACAAAATTATTGTTTGATATATTAATATATAAAATTATATAAAATATTTATATAAATAAATATATTTACATGTATATGCAAATGCAATATTAAGAAATCCTTTTTTATGTTCTTTAGTAATAATCATAGTTTCTGCTATTAATTCTTGTAGATTTTTAGGTAATAGAGAAAAATTACCAATTATGCGAACACATAATCCATGTTTTTTTATTTTATCCCTATAGTAAAATATTTGTTATATAAAATATTATTAAATGAACTGTTTTATAAATATAATTTTTGACATACTTTTCATCTAATAATCTTTGGAATTTTTGTTCTGCAAGATTTAAAAGTCCATTTACTTCTTCTCGTTTTCTTTTAAAATTTTCAATACTAAATGCATAAAATGTTACTTCTTGTATACCAAAATCCATACACCATTGTAAAGTTTCAGCAAATTTATCAAATCTTAAAAATAATCTATATTTAATATAGAATATATAAAAAAAATAATATAAAAATAAAAATATATATATGTTATATAAATTTATTTTTATTACTATATACCCTTTTGTATGCCCCTCTATTTTTTCTATTCCATTTTTACTTGCATAACGTCTATTACCATCCATTATAAATGCTACATGTTTAGGAATATATCCAGCTTTTAAAATTTTTACAGCCAAACGTAGAAACCAATTTGAAGTATTATCTCTTATCCATGACATTTTAAATATAATAATATAATGATATAATATTTAAAAGAATATCTTAATTTATCTTAAAATAATAATAATAAATATTTGAAATATA